>NC_053185.1:14242424-14545454 GCF_905163445.1 Pararge aegeria | reverse complement strand
TTGTTTATTGGGATAAAAAATATCCGTTACTAGTAGTTATACCCCTATACCAAATTTTATTTAGATCCGTCCAGTAGTTTTCACGTGATGCCTGAACAGACAGACAGACAGACAGACAGACAGACAGACAGACAGACAGACAGATAGATAGACAGAAAAAAATTAAATAAAAATCAGTTTTGGACAGTGTCGTTTGTAAAACATCTCCTGGTCAAAATTTTAAAAATATATTAAATGTAAATAAATCTTCCAGTTACAATTTTATTATAAGTATAGATTTCGGACCACACAGAAGGCCCACCTGATGTTAAGCTAAAAACCGTTGCCTATAAACAGAGCATGCAAGGACCACGACTCGTAACAAGCCGTCCTGTTTCCATCAACAGAATATGCAGGTGTGAAGCCTTATGTGACAGTAATTACACCCGCAATCACGCCCTTCAGCCCGGAACACGGCATTGCAACAATTCTTAGCGCAAAAACCCTACTTCTCATGATGACAAGCGATTAATATACGTGGTGAAGGTGTGGGTAATATTATAAATGCTTAGGATAATGGAAGTAGGTAAAATCCTTACAGTTCAGTAGGTTAACGGACGTTCGCACTCACAATTATTCACTAAGCGTAGGTATTCGAAGTGATTAGACCACGTATCGGTGTCAAGGTGCAGTGAAGGTTCTTACCGAAAATCAATTGTTACCACAAGTGTACATATTACGTAGGTACGTATTTGATACGCATTTTATAGTATAATAGTAGAAGGCAATGATACCGGTAATATTGTCCAGTGAAATGTGTCATTGTTGTACCAATTGTAAAGAACTTAATAATATACAAAATTCCTGGTGGTCAAATGGTTATTAAAAAATCTTATTACATTTTAACTATTTCAGTTTTTTTTTTATTCCTCTGCAAGTTAGGCCTGGGCTGTAATCTCACCTAGTGAAAAGTCATGATGCAGTCTAAGATGGTAGCGGGCTTATCTGTTTTGGGTATGGCACCCAATCTCGGTTTTCCACGCGTCAGTGTACCGAAACCATTAATTATATATAGATACAAATACAAAAACTTCCACTACAAGTACACTACCGTTTACACTCGATATGGGATGATTTTTATACATCATTAATTTTTTTTTTGTTTCATTTTTTAACAATGCTTCGTGCTTTAGAATCGACAGATTAACTGGGTCACTGTTTTTTGTGTCTATGTAAGTGGGCTATAGACAAGAGGGTAGGAGCTTCGAATCCCAGCCTCCAATTACCTATAACTTTTCTTAGTTATGTGCGTTTTAAGTAATTTAAATATCACTTGCTTCAACGCTAAAGGAAAACATCATGAGGAAACCTGCATGCCTGAGAGTTCTCTATAATGTTCTCAAAGATGTGTAGAGTCCACCAATCCGCCCTGGGCCAGCGTGGTGGACAAAGGCCCAAAATGAGTAGGGCGTTAACCCCTACTCATCGTGGGAGGGGACCCGTGCCCTGAAGTGGGCCGGTAATGGGTTGATATGATGATACTAAGCATAAATATTAAAACAAGTTTTCGAAATAATATAGACAAGTTGAGTTAGATAGCTACATTAGATAAGTATATTATGTATCATTAATCTGTTCCTAAAAACTTATTCTGCCGTTAATAATTGAGTGCCATTAATCAATGCCCTTTCCTTTTGGCCTATTCCCTTACCTCACGCAATCGCATTACTCGAGGCTTTTTCCTTCCACTCTCCTTTTCAGTTTTTCAAGGGAAAATAATACCTTTTTTCCTTAGGAACGAAAAGTCTTCTTAAGATATTCTTGATGTCCTTTCTGCGGGTTGATTGATATTTCCTCAATTTATAAAATGAATGAGTCCATCGTAAAATTCAAGGTAGATTTTTTTTATTTATGTTCCGCGACAAAGACCTAAGATAAGTACATTACCAATTGCTTTCAATGTTGTTTCTGTTGTCTGAGACAAAAAAATGTGACGTGTTATGTGACAAGTGTGATGTCAATGTCATCAAAAACAGGGCCTACCTTTATATAAAAAGTACTCTGTGATGGGGCTGCCTGATTATAAAAAGTACTCTGTGGCAGGGTGTGTACGTGTAGTAGATACCACAACACTATTGTTGAAGATGCTCCTCCGAGCGGCTGTTCTGTGCTCGGGACCGAAGTTCAACCATTCATCTTTGGAAGTTGTCCCTTTGGCCCTTTACCGGTCGTAGAAGAACTTGAGACGTAGTCCACCACCACTAACAAGTGTGTTTTGGTAGACTTACAAATATTATGAAGAACTCTCAGGTATGCAGGTTTCAACAAGTGATATGTAATTGCATAAAAAGCACATACTCGTAACTCGAAAAAGTAGAGGGCCGTGCCGGAGATCGAACGCTGTCCCCGCCACAGGAAGGCTAAAGTACTAACCACAAGTCTATCAGGGCTTCTTGGCTTACATTTTAGAAGCTTTATAATAATAATAATAATAATAATCATTTAATTCTGACGTTTCCATCCATAGATTGATAGTATATTAGTTAAAATTTTTCCTTAGTATTGATTAGTTTAAATAATAAAAATAAATGAAATAAATAAAAAATAAACAAAATTACACTCGCCCGATTGCTACTCTCACACAGTGGCACAGTATAGGGCAGTCGAATCTAGTAGCAAATACTTATAACTTACTTATAATTTAATTATGCATCGGAATAAAAGAAAAATAATCCTCACTGATCTAAGCCAGGCTGACTAAGAGCAAAAATTCATACTTCCCTTCTCTCATCTCAACAAATGATGCATTAACTAATCACAGTGCTCATAATCTTCTTCTTTAACTTAAGAGCTCCTGTGGGTGGACTCTTTCCAACCCTCTCTTTCAGCTCTTTATGGGTCCCTATTTTTTATTTTACCACCAGACCCAGTCTCGTTCGACCCCTTCCCTTCTTTCCCTTTACATTCGTGATAAATACACCATATCTTAGTGGGTGACCAATCCATTTCCCTCTTTGATTCTTATATTATCTTGTAAAATTTTGTGCATTCCAACTCCTGGTCCCAGGGTCCTAGTAGTATTATTAAATGCAGTTAGGTACACTTTTGTTCACATATCCATAAAAACATGAGCAATATATGAGTACCTACGCAAAGAAAGTGAAAAAAATATATACAATTTAGTAACGTGACCAAAATACTGATGGCGAAGTTACCATTGCGTTATTTCAGATCCCCGATAAGCACGCTATACAACTATTTGCTGAATGAAAGCACGACTATATCGATAAATGATAGCTACGTAAAAACTGACTGTTCTGTATCGATTGTAGTTCAAAACAACTGTGCTGAATTTAAAGTATCATCAACATTATCAAAGCGGTGATAGCCTAGTGGGTACAACTTCGGCTATCCTCTCGGAGGTACCAAGTTCCCTGGCACGTACAACTAAATTATTGGAGTTATGAGTTTAAAAAAAATAGCACTTGAAACAGTGAAGGAAAACATCGTTAGGCCAATTGCATGCCTTAGAGTTCTACATAACGATCGCTAAGGTATGTGATGTCTACCAATACGCGGCTAGCGTGGTAGAGTACTGCGTAAATCTTTCTCAGGCTGAGGGTAAAACCGTACCCTGTGGGGTAATGGGCTTATATTGTTGATGCTGATGATATGGTGACTGGCTGTGTATCGAGTGTAAACAACGTCATCAAAATCATCATCATATCAACCCATTTGCCGGCTCACTACAAGACACGAGTCTGCTCCCACGATGATAAGAGGTTCAGGCTGTAGTCCACTTAACATGTAGGCCTACATTGGTGGGGACTACACGCCTTTGAGAACATTGCGGTGAACTCTTAGGAAGGCAGGTTTCCACACGATGTTTTCCTTCACCGTTGAAGCAAATGATATTTCAATTGCTTAAAACGCACACAACTTAGAAAGTTACAGGTGCGTGCTTGCCAGTGGCGTGCACAGGGTTTTTTGAAGTGCACGCCACTGGTGCTTGCTGGGATTTGAACTCTGCCCCCCGTAAGTGAAGTCGAATATACCCACTGGGCTATCACCACTATTACAACGTGTGCTGAATTTTAATTATAATCGACCATCATCAACATAATATTATGTAGAAGACGAAGTACACGTATAAAATACCTAGATGTTTTCGATCGTTTCGTGTCGTATGTCTCTATAAAAAAATGTAATCAAACAAAGTTAATTATTTACTCCGTAGTTTGGATAGTCGCTTTGGAAATCGATTTTTTGTTTACTCATATTGCACCTTTTTTTAAGCAATTGTAAGAAATTGGTCAACATCAACAAAAGCTATCGCCATAGGATATGACAAAGAAAAAAAAACACACTGATCGGTCAAGAAACGATGGACACAAATTAAAAACATGTTCTAAAGTTTTGACCACATTCGTGTATCTAAAATCGATTCGAAAACATTCTAGACATAAAAAAACGCCCTTATTCGCTAATTTTTATCACAATAATTTATAGAATAAAAATGTTTTATGGTCCTTTTACACAGGCTTTACTAAGCTAGCTTTCTGAAGCACAGAACAGTACGAGTAAGATAAATAGGTTTATTTTATTAGAACGTTAAATTCTGTAGCCAGACGTAAATGAGTTCTCCCGAAATTGTTATTTAATTAAAATTCATCACCGTTTCTGTGTTATTACGTTTCTATTCATTTCACCGCTCTGAAAGCTTTGCCCCAGTAATTAATACGTTGAGAGAAAACGAGCCAAGTCTGACATTATACGAAATGAAGTGGTTTCAAAGCCAATGCCAATATAAACCGAGGATCCGTAAATACATCCGTTTAGCGAAACATGAATTGACTGAAATATGAATTCAAAACAAATAAAGCATTAAACACATGGGAGCCGGGGCCGGATTAGGGAACTTTTGTATCAATCATCTCAAATATTCTTCGTATAGTCTTTCAGTTACCCTAAAGCGTTCATTATTGTTATTTTTTAAAAGCCGATGTTAACTACCTTTTTAACTAAATTCGCATATTTAAAACTTAAATTCCAAATGCACCTGACTCTAAAAAGATGCCCACAAATTTTCTGTCAGGTAGATACTTACAGTTGATACACATTCAGCCATTTCTATTATTTAAGCAATCCTTTATTATAATTACACGATGTTCATAGCAATATGTCACACAGAATACCTAAACAGGAAGCCTGGTAGTCTTTAGGATATGTACCTCTAACGTGCCTTCCATGTCTTCCCATTATCTCGTCTTAGCTAATAGAAATAAGACGATAATATTGTAGCAATAATTATCTCGTTGCGCGCATGTTATACCTGATGATCAACTATAGCCCTGAAACACCTCCACCCTGGTTCCTGTATATTTCCTCTTTAGAATGTATATTTCTGCTCAAGATAGAACCATCCGGGTCCGACCCGGTTATAGTTACGCTTGTCTGTCAAACACCTACACTGTTGAAAGGATTTTCGATATATTAGTAACGTAAGGTAATGTCGAAATATGTTGAATTTAGTTTCTCTGTGGATAATTGGCAATTCCTTTAGAGTAATAGACTGAAAATAGGGTAATTTTCTTAGGCACCTTTCGAATGCTTCCGCGTACTTGGACATCCTACTACATATCTTAGTTTGAGTGTTTAACTCAATAATTAATGACTAACTTAGTTTCATAATAATAGAAAATATATTGTAGAACTATAGTATGAAACAACCTATTTGAGATGTGAATTTTATTTAAAAGAATGCCCGACCCAGTCTATCTTCAGCAAAGCACAGCACAGGTATTCTTCCACAATGAAAAGGGGTTAAGGCCATCGTTCACCACGCTGTCCCAGAGTGGATTGGTGGACTTCAAACACCTTTGAGAACATTATAGAGAATTCAGGTATGAATGTTTTCCCTAACCGTTGAAGCAAGTGATATTTTAATTGCTTTAAAACACACAATAACTTAGATAAGTTAGAGACGCGTGCATTCGAACTCGGCCCCCGAAAGAAAAGTCGAAGTCCCATCCACTAGGCTATCACCACTTTTTACATAAATAATAATGAAATGAATATCATGATGAATGAATGATAAATAATAGATGATTAGAGTGATAAATAGTCTCTACTCGTTGGCTTCTACAATACATCGTAACGGAGTACTAAATCGACTTACGACTCGACTTACAGATGAATTGGCAGACAATCCTATTAATGTTATAAATTATACATATAGTACCAATGCAAATGCAAATCCAAATATAATATCCAAGGGAAATGAGATAAAGGAGTATGTAAATATTTGGTTCGGCAAGTAGCGCAGTAGAGCAGTTATTAATAACTACAAGGCCGTGACTGCAGTTTTAAGTAGACAGCTAGTATCGGTGTTACGCTATTATGCGGTAAATAGAATTAGCATTCTTATTACTATTTCGCACTCTCACTGATAAACGATGTTTATATAGTTTATCTACTCCCAGACTTTGATACAGATTAAAAGATTCTGAAACAGTTGTGATTCGGATGCGTAGTGATCCAGGTGATTCCTAAATCGCTTAGCGGCACGTCTTTATCGGTAGGGTGGTAGCTAGCTGACCACTACCTAGCCACAGCTGAAGCCTCCCGTCAGACAAAACCAGAGATAATTCAGCCTCATTCAAATTGTTATCAAAAATTAAGTTTTCATTTTTAAAGAAAAACCCCTAAAATCCCAAACCTTATTTATTTTTTATTTATTTATACACTTTATTTGTACACAACAAAAAAAAAAGTTAAAAAGTAGGATACAAAGGGCGGCCTTATCGCTTAGCAGCGATCTCTACCAGGCAACCTCTTCAATAACTTCGACGGATAAAAAATCTTTTCAATAAATAAATTAGAGGTTCTTTTATTTCAGTCGTCTTGTTTAAATCTACTGACAAAAAAAATCAAAAGAGGTACGTCACTTGTAAATAAATAAAAAACGAAAAATACATATTTTGAACAGTACCATCAATAGGTAGGTGCAATAATCGTATGTGTCAAAAATAACCTTAATTCACGAACTTCATTTGCTTGTAACTCTGAAATCTGAAGAGAGTTTTAATGTTTTTGGTAATGTACTGTTATTTTTAAACCATATAAAATTAGATAAGTTCCATGAAGGCAACTTATAAGTACTATGTAAAACCAAATCCCATACTACGTCCGGCATTCTCCTTTAAATACCCAAAATGCCTCTGCAGGGAATTGAACCCAGGACCTACAACTTAAAAGCACACCGCTGTGCCAGGTAGGTCGTCACTATACCAACGAGGCAGTTATTTACCTGTAACGTACACATACATTTCAACAACAACTGTAGCTAATTAGACACACATGTAATCTACCAACAAAGCCACATGCACCGTACCTGCGCGCGCATTATACATCCATCTATGCCTTTATCTTCATCAGAAACAGAATGAACGGGAGTTGAGTGGAACGATGCTCAGTTGCCAAAAACGTGGATGGTATTCCGTCAATTCAACTGGCATGTATTCAAAACTGGGAGTAAATTCTTTGCAGTTCCAACTTTATCAACTCACGAGATTATCGTGTACCTACTAGGTACTTTACCTAATTATACCTGACATAATATATATATTTTTTCTAATTCTGAAATATGCAAATGCAAATGCAAATACATAATAAACTCAAATATTAGGCGGATCAAAATAGGTTGTAAAATGACATAAAATTTATATTTTCCAAGAAACTTTTTTTATCATTAAGTCTCATCGCGTCGGTTTAAGAAAAATTTCCATTTAGCTGGTGGAGAGTATTTTTAAAACTTTGCCAAACTAGTATTTTTAACGTAAAATATCGTTCCACATCTTTCAATTACAGCAAAGTAGCTCTCTAAACATCATCGGTGGTTATTATAAATTTGGCAAACACTTCATCACGTACCGAGTTATCGCTACGGAGATAAAACGTGACTTAAGCTAAGTTTATGTCATATTATTTTGAGGGGTGGTATATACGAGTACCTACCGAAGTGTCGAGCGACAGCGACATCGTGTGGACACAAACTCTCCTTTGATTTTGGCGCGAGCTCAGGTAGGTATAGGGACAGAATTAAAAACATGCAGAATCCTCATTCAGCCATCATTGTACGCAGTGCATTGCGTTTAAAAACAGAGAAAACGCCCCGCGGATATCTTAAACGCGAAATGTTGCCAGCTCACTAACATTTTCTCATTTTCCTATTTAATGGTTCACGTTTAGAACATACTAATTAATATTTTCAACTGTACGTCTCACTTTACACACGCGGAATGTTGTAAGCTCATATACATTTCCTCATTTTCCCATTTTATGGTAAACGTTTACAACATTCTAATGTTGTATATACGAGTTTTAGTTTAGTTTACGGTAAGATTATTACTTTCAACTGCTAAATGGTATGAAGTATGTAACCGTTTGTCGGGAAACAACTCTAAAGTGGAGTGGATTATGATGCTTCAATATTAATGTTCTGTATGTTCTTAATTCTGTGGTTTTAGCATTATGTCCGGCCCCGTTTCCTTGCTACTGTCAATTTCTAAATATCCCACTGACACTCGTGTTTGATGGTATTATTATCTGATACAGAGAAAAGTTAAATAAACCTTAAAAGTGTGTACCGAATGTACTTTAACCGTACTTGTACCTTCAATTGAAAATTTCATTCTATCGAGAAAAGCAGTACCACATTAAATAAGATATTTTTTAATTTGTTGACATACTGACAGAAGTGCCACCTACCGGATCCAATTTTGTTCATAAATCACCCAAAAACCAAAGAATCGTATACACAAAATTTCTTCCAAATCGGTTCAGCGGTCAGGTAACAAACGCGCGTACAGAATAATGAAATATAATGATAAACAAATTCTTTTATTGTAGTGATGCTGATAAATACATTCGTTTACCTAGGAGGTTGCTAAATGTGCATTCTCATAGAAATAGGAAGACAAAATGGTAGACATAACTATCTCGTAGCGCGCATATTATGAGCCCTAATTAAATGGTCTAAGAAAACCACAACACAGCTATATATGTATGTACACCACCTCAGTGTGTGGTGGCGCGCTCTTCGGAAGGCCTATGTTCAGCAGTGGACGTTTGTGGGCTGTTGCTGCTGATGATGATGAATAAATACACTTTAATTGTACACCAAAGAAAAAAGTAGTTACAGAGATATAAACATAGAGCAAGAGAGTACAAATTGTGGCCTTATCGCAACACAGCGATTTCATCAAAGCAACCAAAAGGGTAAATGGAAAAAAACAAAGAAAGAGGTAGAAGGTGCAATAAATTTTTGAGGATAAGATTTGGGTCTAAGTTTATTTTAACGCGACACCATCGTACTGGACTAAACGTCTAAGGCCTTAAAATAGACGTGGAATAGCGACGGAACAGTTCCTCAATGTTTTAACTTTTATCACGCTCTGACGTTCGAAAGTTGCTCACAGTTGAAGTGAGACAAAAAACTGCATAACTAATACGAACGCTATGACACGTTTACTTGTAAGACTAAAGGTATCAGATAAACCTCGTAATATAAACATGAAACCTTTTGACAAGTTTATGGTGGCGTTGCCAAGAAACGAAAAGATAGAATGTAAATCAAGATTTACCGTGATGTTCCCAATAACTTTAATAAAATGTTGTTTTTTTCATTCCAGTCAATATTCCAGTTTTACCAGCCAATATTTCCTTTATTTGGTTCCAAAAAGTTTGCACCTCGTTCACCTACTTATTGAACGCCCCAGAATTATAATCGTCCTGCTGTACACTAACAAGACTTTCGAGCCATAATAAGACCAGATGTCAGCTATAAAACTTAAAATTATATACAGTACTTCCTGTGGCAGTCGCTGTTAAACTATCCTTGTTATAACTAACAGAGCACTTAACGCCAAGTAAAATTTGGATCCATACCAGTTCATTAAATGCAATCAGATGTAACCAGTCGTTATGCACACAAACTAGGATATTAAATAATAGGATAGACTGGCCTCGAAGCACATCCGTGACCACTATTCCCTTGAGTAGATATCTAAAGAATATGACATATTTCTTTCCAGATCGATAAGTCAAGATCAATAACATTTATTCTCATTGATGAGTCTATTTTTTTAAATTTCCGCTTCAAAGTGTGTCTTATATGAATAAGTTTTATTTGACTAGACAAAACATGAGACAAATCGTCTCATGTTTTATCTAGTGACAGGCTTCATCTGTGGCTCGTTGCTACTATTTCGACAAAGAGGACGTGCCGCCATACGATTGCCTACCTTTATTTATTAGCTCTCCGGTATAAAAAATGTGGTACTAAGTACACATATAGTCGTCTACAGCAAATAAGTATACAGGATATACTATTACAATGCCAATGTCATCCAGTAAATCACGGCCCTCCTGTGGAACATAAATAACTGTTAAACTCGTGGTCATCTTGTATGAAATAGAGTACTCAACAATCAGCCAATATCCACACAAGGTGATGCGTTATGAGTGGTCACGGATGTGCTTCGAGGTTAATCTATCTCATCATTCAATATCCTAGTACGTGTCAACTAGTAACATCTGACTGTATTTAACTATTACCTACAGAAATATAAAACAAAACTAATACATGTAGAATAAAGACTCTCTCATAAAAAGGGCTGGGTTTGGCGCAACGAATTGTATAGGAGAAAACCAATATTTATTATAGGTTTAATAAACGATGAATGCTAAGAATAATTATTTCACGTTACCATAAAATCAACACGGGTTATTTCGTCTTATTTTTTACAGTTAAAACGTCTATTTCTTTGCTTTTATATTTTACAACCTAAATAAAAGATACTCTTACGCAGAAGAATTGTCCAATGAAGCGGTTCAGTTGTCTTCTGGAAGCAGAGCAACTCTTATCGGTACTATGTAAGATATATTATGGAGAGTGTGTTCAAGAACTTCTTGGCCTCATTTCCACTCAACTTTTTACGATCGATCTGCGAGTATCGTTAGGATCTGCACCGTTCATCGTCATCATTGTTACTAACCCATTACCGGCTTACTCCGGGAAACGGAGTAAGCCGGTAATGGGTAAACTCCGGGAAACGGTCTCCTCTCAGGATGAGAAGGGTGTAGGTTGAGTCTAACAGTCTGGCCAAGAGCGGATAAGAAAACTTCATACTTTTAGAACAATAATGCATAATTCCCAACGATGTTTTCCTACAACGTAAGCAAGTAATAATTAATAATTAATTATTACTTGCTTACGTTATAAGGTAATTTTGGACCTACCAATGCATAAGTTTAAAGAATGTGTTAAAACACATTTATTACAGCGAGGTTATTATACAATTGATGAGTTTCTTAATGACAAGGTTGCTTGGAAGCATCCGGCTCCGCTTTCATCTCTCACAAGATAGAAAAATGAATGTTAAAATATAAAATGTAAATTTTTGATGTTGGAAAAGAGCAACTGCTGAGTTTCTTGCCGGCTTCTTCTCGGTAGAATCTGCCTTCCGAACCGGTGGTAGAGTCACTACACACGGACAGACTTGACGTTTCAAAAGTGCCTACTTGAAATAAATGAATTTTGAATTTTGAATTTTTGAATATAATTGCTTAAAACGCACATAACCGCTGCCGCCCGAAAAGACAAGTTTAGGGACCACTAGTCTTTCACTGCTCTCCACCTTAACGTTGTTGATATCCAACAAAGCTCATTATCGTCATTATATCAACCCACTATCGGCCCACTACAGGGACCAAGTTTACTCCCACAATGAGAAGGGTTTAGACCCTTGACCTCCACCCTGGTCCGGTGGTCGATTGGAACAGGAAACCTCATTGCTTCCGCATTTCTTGAAAACAGTTTCTCTTACCGATTTCGCCCACGGTGGTCAATTTTACGACCTCCCTGGCGCAACGGTGAGCGCTGTGAATTTAAGTAGGACGTCACGGGTTTGATTCCCGGCAAGGCCAATTTGGGAATTTATAATTTCTGAATTTTCTCTGGTTTGGTCTGGTGAGAGACTTTGGCCGTGGCTAGTTACAACCCTTTCGCCAAAGACGTGCCGAAAAAAAATCATTACAGAGATTTTCCAGCTATGCTGGAGGTATACATGTGCACAAGTGTGCACATGTGCAGCTCCGACAAGACCAGAAAGAGATCCTTGTTTTTCACAACTCACGTTCACGAACTGAAATATCTAAGTACCTTGAAATCAAAAGTTAATAGGCAATTCCCTTTAATTGTTCTACCTTAAGTTCCATTAATGACCATCTGATGTGATCGCATCCAAGACTTGAGAAGAGGCTGGTCCTTAAATTTTTTGTGTGGTAAAAATGTGTGGTTTCCTTATACATCTTATGGATTGTGTTTGCTCAAAGTGTACTTACTCTCATAACTATGATATTATGGCTACTACTTAAATGTCCTGCTACAGTACTAAAACTAAACCCCAGCTAAAACCAAATGCCCCTCCAACTAATGTAACGTATTTGTGTACAAAGCCGAATGCGCGATAATTCTAACTAATGTTTTTCGCCAGGTCGCATGCACTAACCTGCTTATGTAATATGTAGGTCCGCTTATATAACATTAGCTCCAAAATTATTACCTACTGAAGTGTACACGCATGAGTAATTTTCCAACTAGGATTTGCAATTATCCACAGATGTTACCGATGATTGCCGTGACCAGCTTTATCACGTGTTTCTAGACACGCTGAAGAAAATAGCTAATTTTATTAATAATTTATTTAACCACCGAACGTAAACGGATGATTGTTCTTAAATAGGTATTATCTACGATTAACTCGACATGCTTTATTGTATGAAACAAACAGTGACTAAAGAAAGTCCCAGGGATTCTTTATCATAGAATTCTTTGATAAGCGTTTTTAATATAAAACATGTAATGGAATTACGAAATACTGTTGACGGGTGCATAAGTATAGGTCATAAGGAATCACACTGTAAAAATATTAAATCAAAAGAAGCATGTTTATTTTTACAAACAAACTTATTCAAATCATTCTAAGTGTTAACTTATGACAACCCTATTGAAGATAAAAGACCGACACGCGCATCGGACCAACTACCTAATAACAATAAATAAAGTGACAGGAGTCACTATCACGAACTAAAATATCTAAGTACCTTGAAATAAATAAAGTGACAGGAGTCACTTTATTTTGCTTTTGCATGAAATGCTAGGGGGCTGTATCTGATTTCATTCAGTAAAAACTATGGCAAGGGTTTACTCAAAAACTATTAGCGTTTCGGTTTTACAGATAAGTCTCAAAGACAGTAAATAATGTACTTCTAAAGCTTCTGAAGAATTATTTCGTTTTCATTCACACGCTGTTTAACTATTAGGTTAGTCTTATTTAAGACTATCATAATATATTGATGGCAGTCGATAGAGTGCAGGGTAGATAAATAAAAACAACGACTTAAATAAAAATTATAAATAAATTGAGGAAAACCCAATAGCAGACGAAAATAGACGAAACTTTTACAGACAAAATTTAATAGAAAATTTAGTTATCAGATAGAACATTGAGTTTTGAACACATTTTACACTTTCGAAATCGTAGTAAATGATAAATTTAATTGAATTTTTTTGGCACTAAAATAAGCGTTTGACCAAAATATATTTGTTCTCAATTCTCTCAAGATATCAACATTTGATCTCTATGAAAACACCTAGATATATGTAATAAGGTCCCACTGATACTAACTTAGGCTGTTTGACCAGAAATCACTGACAAAGATTGTAATAAAAAAGTAATAATAAAAATATAGTTCCACTTCAGTAAGCGGGTCGTACATTACCGTCAAACGGAAAAGAGAATGAATAACGCCTTGTCACGTGGAAATCATTCGTGCGTGCCAAATAGAGATTTCACATGACGTTTTACAAATCCCGGCATTACGGGATCTAAATTCCGCAAAGCAGAAGTACTGTTTCTGTGTTATAAGTGAAACATTTAGATATTGGACAAAAGCAGGCGTTTCTTTGCGGAAATCCATAATATATTAAAAAATAAAGCTTAATTTGCTATACTCCGCGAAAAGCAGGAGAATATGTATGGTGAAATTATTATTTCTTCAATCCTTATACTCCACACCAAACAGATCTTCGGCATTGGGTCTTTAAGATTCTACAGATCTACACACGTTTCGCTAGGGCTCGTTTGCGAAACCGGAGCATCCTTAGCAGAAGTTGACTGTGCAATGAATAATTGTTAAGTGACAATCTTAACAATTATATTATTAAATTATATAAATATGTCATCCATAATTTATCTTTATGCATATTATTTCTATCACACTATTAGATACCAGACGCTCCATTTAAAATTCACTTTTATATCTTAACTTATCTTTCATTGAATTATTAGTTAGCTGCCTTTATAATTCACAATCAAAGAAATGTTATCAATGAAATGGCTCATAAAAGCTATAAATAAGGTAATTTGAGTATTTTAAATTGTTAATTTTTAAATGTGATTATTTATTTATTTTTTGTTTAGTTTGGTTTTATAAATAGTATTTTTATAATAGTAGTAGCCTGGGGAGAAGAATTGGAAATCTGTAATATCTATCTGGGTATGTGAATAAATAAATAAAATAATTTTTCAGTTGAAGCAAGTGATAATTTTGTTTTTCAAAACATAACACAGAAAAGTTAGAGGTGCGTGCTGGGGTTAACACTCGGCCTCACGAAAGTGAAACTATAGCCCATACTACGAGGCTAACACGGCTGCCGTGGACGTAGTTGAATAAAGATATTTTTGACTTTGGCTTGCTGAATAAGGTAGACATAAAACATTTCGAGAACCCCGGCACAGAGAATCCCTGTCCGCATCACTGCCAACAGTGAATGGAGCCGTGACATTGAGACGCGCGGTGCCGCGGCCGACCTTGCTGCGCGATGTATTTTTAACCGATTTCATAGAAGGAAGTTCGGATGTTTTTAAAATCGAATCATCTATTGAGACGTGGTCGCTAACTATGTGCTTCATAAGAACGCTCAGAGTCATTCGAGCGAGCGAGCGAGCGATAGAGAGAGCTATGCTAGGAGTATCTCTACGTGATCAAAACAGGAATGAGGAGATCCGTAGAAGAACTAGAGTTACCGACATAACTCAGCGAGTCGCGAAGCTAAAGTGACAGTGGCAGGGCACATAGCTCGAAGAACCGATGGACGTTGGGTTTCCAATGTGTTGAAGTGGAAACCCCGCACCGGTAAGCTCAGCGTTGGTCGACCCCAACGAGGTGGACAGACGACATCAAGCTAGTCGCGGGGAACCGCTGGATACAAGCGGCCCAGAATCGTGGAGTTCAGAACGCCCTACAAAAGACCTATGTCCAGCAGTGGACGACAATCGGTTGATTTGATGATGATGATGAATGAACTTGTATTATACAGAAACGGTTCTGTACCCGCAGAAACATTCCTGTTCAGAGGTACCTGTATGAGAATAAAAAACACTGTTGAGGTATGAGTGTAGACGAAAGTTTTTCAGATAAATCTTATTTATAAGGAATCAAAAGCGAACACAATCAAGGGCAACCGAAACTCTGACATGTTACGTGATTTTGCATAACGGTTTCGTAACGTAGAAGGCGTTTCATTTAACCCGTAAGCTCTAATCAATGGTGACCTCCCGCACTGACCTTTGGTGTAAAGGTCGATCTTATTTATACAGTTTACCTGTGTTTCATTCTATATCAGTTTTACCTCGTGTAATACCTTGGCCGGAGGCGTGACATAATATTGTCCTTTATTCATAGCCACCAATCAAGTTGAGGGTTTACTTTTCGTGATTCCTTCTAAAATCAACACGGCTATTTGTTGCGGGTTACATGCATTATATTACGCATTGCATTGGTTGCATTGTTCTTCTCTGTCTTGACACTCTTAATAGAGTTGTCGTGGTCATCATGTTGGGACACTGTTTTTTGCAGTTCTTACTCACCTCGGCACGTCTTTGTCGGTAGGTTAGGTTAGGTTAGCCACGGCTCAAGACCAAACCAGAGAAAATTTAGAAAATATAAACTATTAACGCCCCTGCGGGGAAGCAAATCAAAATGGCATCTGCTAAATACGATAACTATGAATGAAAATTTTTAAAACCCCCGACTTTCCATATAGTGTACATTATTCTACTAGACAAGCCCTTTAATTTGATACCCAATTGAAGGAAGTTTTGAACAAAAATAATGTAATTCGCATTTTGTAGTGGCGGCCCGGTCGTCTTGGATTTGAAATTATCATAGTTTTATCCTACTAGTCAAGCTAGAGAGGGTTGGGAAAAAATATGTAAGTCTACCATTTTGTAGTGTTAGCCATCTTGGGCCGATTTTCATCAAACATAGCTAAGACAGCCAACTAAATCACCATTCAAACAAAAAAAACTAAATTAAAAACGGTTCATCCCTTCGGGAGCTACGATGCCACAAGCATACACACTCTCTCTCTCTCTCTCTCACACACACACACACACACACACACACACACAAACACACACACACACACACACAGAGGGAAATCTAACTCTACGAAGAATACTTATTTTCAAACCAATTGTTTTCACACAGTAAGTATTAGGTATGTGTTATAGTATTTCAAAGAGATAATGATGTTACCGATACAATGCTATATGTATAATGTATATGATGCGATATATTGCATTATGACGTGACGCGATTAGCAATTGGACGATTAACAAAAGTCGTTACAAACAAGACGCGTCCGTGACATTCACGAGGTCGAGCATTGTCAGTAAGACAAAGGCATCACTATTGAATAGGGTTGCCTGCGTCCTGAAATTGCAACCTTATGTAAAAATACTCTGGTAATAAAGACCTGTCTTATTCAGTAACTTTTCCTACAGTTTTTAGTAGAGACATCTCCATACAAAATTAGCGATAAAACCAAAAACAATACTGATGTCCTTTATTTTGGGAATTTATTATTTCTGTTAATAACAACACGCCACGTTCACCACGCCGCCAAAGACGTACTGCTGAGTTATCCACCTTTCAATTTAGGATTCATCCATTTTGGTGGTTAAATGGTGTAATAAAAAAATTCTTACTTTGCATGATAATAACATTTTTTTTACTATTTATAATGTTAATCGAAGTCACTAAAGGAAAAAAGACCGCGAAGATCAAAGAGGTCCGATTTATAACAAATTAAATTATTTAAAATTAAAATCATTGCGCGTGGCAGCCCTGGTAGTTGCGTTTTTAAACCACGTTGTCAGTGAGCACGTCACGCAAGCTGATTTTGTGACATCACAAGGTCGCAAAACGTGTGACTGAAAAACAAACATTTCTTTTAAGCAATACTTATTAAGTAATATAATAAGAATAGATCATTATTTTTAAAGACAAGATTCGATAGAAATTATTCTAATATTCAATTTATTGGTGGTCAGAATACCATATGATAAATCTACGAATTGTACTACGGATAGCAAGGTTTCGGGTTCATTTTCCGGGTTGGGCTAAATAACTTTTAAGCATTGGGTTTTCTATCAAAAAAAACTCAATACCAACCTGGAGTTGGCTGTACACGTGTGCCTCGCAGATTACGTAAATGCCAGTTTTTATTGTAATATGCCCGGATTATAGTTAAATCTAAGTTCTAGATTACTTTGTCCGTGTTTTGTTCTCATCCAATTTTAGATCCCAAAAGGTTTTCACATACATTTTTCCTTATGTACTTGGGACTTATTATATACTTTCAACATTTAATATCATTCCATAATTACTTTTCCCATTTTATGATAAAATACGCCAGTGTAAGTCACGTCTCTCAAAAAGAACGCTTGTTGATGTGCCTACAGCCTAGTGGCCTTGGGCATATCGTCCTTTGGCGCGATTATATTATTATCCTTCTACTTCATCACGAACGCCTGGTGTTACATACAGCTTTTTGAATTGAATGAATATGTATTTATTGTCATACGTATTCAATTTAAAACTATTAATATCACATGCTTTATTGTTTTACGCGAAAGTGCGTTTGTTGGTTTGTCCTCTTAACAATGTTTCACTTTCTTCTCAAGTTCACAAGGTGTATACATATGGCTTTTTAGCGCTTAAATTAAGTTTTGAATGAATGGAGCTTTGTCTCGATGCATTATTTTTCATAGTTGTATAGTAACATAGTTTGAGCAATGGCTTTTTAAACCAGAAAAAGAATCCACTCATATGCAGTGTCAGAAAAAATAATTTATATATACACTCTTTCATAATTTTATTTAACATAAACTGTTGTACACAAATCATTAAACTAAATTATCAGATATCTTGAAGTAATGCACTGCTTTTCTTAATGTTCCTCATGAATAGCACTTTTCTTAGGCTTATCAGTTTAGTCAGTTTAGTTGAAAGATAATTGAATGAATACACTTTGTGTTCCTACATACAACCGATTTCGTAGTTTTTAATGACTTCCAAGGTGCAGCGGTGAGTGCTGTGGTTTATGTGGGAGATCCCAGGTTCGTTCCCGCCGGTAACTTGGGAATTAACAATTTCTGAATTTTCTCTGATCTGGTCTGGTGGGCGGCTTTCGCCGTAGGTGGTTACTACCCTACCAACAAACACGCGCAAAGCTTTTTACGTTTCAGTTCTCTGTCGCGTGGAAACCGATTAAGGGTTTCGGTTTAATATAACTGCCGTACCCCCTAACAGGTTAAAACTGCATCATCAATTAATGCCAGGTGAGATTGCAGTCAAGGGCTTATTTGTTGTGGAATGAAAAAAGCAACAACAGAACTGGCATCAGTGTTTCTTTTACGTGTCGCGACTTCTACCTATGGAAAGACTATTATTTATTTATTGATGTAAAAATAAAGATAGCCTTGTCGATATCCAATATCTAGCTATTCATTCAAAAACGTAACAATAGTTGTATAGAAGTTAATCGCTTGTGTCATTTACATTCACATGCATGTTGGCACGCAGACACGCAATCTTCAAATCATATTTATAACAATATTTATTTTAAAATGTTGTTGTCATTTTATTATGATATTTTGGAGTGGTAACTATAACTTTAAAGACATAATTTCTTATATTCATAATCTTTCTTACTATTTGACGACCGATCGACGACCCTGCTTTCTGAGTCCAAGGCCGTGGATTTGATTCCCACTACTAGAAAATGTTTGTGTGATGAGCATGTTTTTCAGTGTCTGGTGTTTATATGTATACCTATTGCTATTTATTTAGGTATATTATTAATCAAAATATTCATCAGTCATCTTAGTACCCATAACACAAGCTACGCTTACTTTGGGGCTAGGTGGTATTTATTTATTTCTTATCATTATCATCTTTCTTATTATCAGCAACACCACTTCAACCGATTGACGTCCACTGCTGTCTGCTGGATATATGTCTTTTGTAGGGAAATCCAAAATCCACGGTCCCAGGCCGCTTGGTGTCGTTTGTCCTCATCGTTGGGGTTTGACCAACGCTGAATTTTGCATTTCTGATTTTATCACGTAGAGATAATCCCAGCATCGCCAGCTGAGTGACTCTGATTACGATTAAGAGAGATATCAGTAGGTTCCGAGGTAGGTATATATGTGGGTACATCTTATAACGTGCCTTGTTAGTATATAAATATAATTAGGTGTTTTTTTAAACTTTTAAATGACAAGCATATGTAAAAATTAGTCCGTAGAAATAGATAATCATAACCTCACTTTTACCTTATTTAACTTAGCTCAACTTCAACTTAGAACTTGTTGACTGCAATTTTACCCGATGTTAAGTGATGATGCAGTCTAAAATGGTAGCGGGCTGTTGGGAATAAGACAATTATATTAAAACATTACTCCTAACCGATTGGCACGCAGCATTGTATTGAAATGTTAATCGCTTCGCGGCTCGTCTTTGTCGTTAGGGTGATAACTAGCCAAGGCCGAAGCCTCCGACCAGACCAGACCAGCAGTGGCGTGCACTTCATACATGCACAAAAGCACTGCATACCCAAATTATTTTATATCACTCGTATTGGAGTGGAGTTTTTCTATTTATGCCATGTACCTGCTTTATGCATACACTGGTCAAAAACCGCGTGCACGCCACTGCAGACCAGAGCAAATTCAGAATTTGTAAATTGTCATATTGTTATTTATGTTACGTATTCGTGTACAACATTGTGTACGTAATTTCTACGTAAACCTCCCTTTACGTGGACTAGGAACAGTGGCGTGCATAGAGAGTATGCGCAGGGCAGTAACTTCATCGGTTTATGCAAAAATACTATATTATAATTTTGCCTGGTGGCTTTGGCAGCGGCTAGTTAGAACCCTACCGACAAAGCGCCGCTAGGTGATTTAGTGTTCCGGTGCGATGTCGCGTAGAAACCGATTAGGGATTAGTATGAGTACCTTACTACCTAACAGGTTAGCTCGCTACCATCTTAGACTTCATTATCACTTACCACTAGGTGAGATTGCAGTCAAGGGCTAATTTGTAGTGGAATAAAAAAATATTTAAAAAATTATAACTTAAATCTCATAAATAAATATATATCTAAATTTTCAATGCCAACGGACTGTGATAGATTTGAAATTGATGTTTGTGGATACGGGAATATATACCCACAAATAAATATATATAATCTATATGGAATACAATTCACAAATATACAAACCATGCGATCTATTCGATCTCATCCATCACAACTATCCGAAAACATAGCGAAGGAAATGAGGGTAAATTTTACTGTGTGTCCTGCGATCCCACATCAATCAAGTTTTTCCAACCCTAGGGATCCATACGATATAAATGGATGGATATTAATCTTTAGCGCAGGGCCACAGCCTTGTCGCTTAAGCGATCTGATATGCGAAGTAACTGCGCTCAAACAACACGCATACAATGCGATAAATTCGAAAACGCAACTTTATGAGACTAAAAAGTAAACATGCAAATAAAACGATAAAACTATTGATTTTATATGATCATATATATATTATATATGATCATATAAAATCATATATATATTTATAAGAGCTGAATTTTCTTAAAACATCTACTTCATGGTGTAGAAAAAACTAGGCTCACTTTACCATATTAATCTTTTTATTTTAATAATCTGACGTACGTTCAGCAATTGAATTAATGTATTGAATGCGTATAACAGATTCAAATGAAATATCGGCCTGCCGATCCGCATAAAATAAGTATACAGATGGGCAGCATCACCGCCTTTTTGATATCCAATACCTAAATATTCTCTCAAAAATGTAGCAATAGTAGAATAAAAAACAAAATATATATATATATATATATATATATAGATTTGTCGCTTTTATCGTTTACAGACATAAAGGTTGGCACGAATGCTTGTGTTCATATATAACATGATAATATTAGTCAGATAAATATTATATTAAATAAACTACAAACATTTTCGTCACACGCTATCGTTTGTCAAAGATCAGCGGCCGCGGCAATTCTTGCCGTGTTTCGTTAGATGTAACGTTTTATTCCTCTGTAAAATCTTCATTGTCTTATATATATAAATATTATATATATACAGTTTAACATATATTTTACGAAGTATGAGTAATATAGGGCAAACATTATATGAACTTCTTCTGGTTATAGATCTCTTGAAGCGTTAATTAATACATAAAATCTCATCTTCAGAAAACACAAAATTGATTGCCTGCCTATCAGCAGTAAACAAAAGGATATACACTATGGTGCGCTTCCCATCAAACGCTGTCACTTGTCGCTAATCCTATTCCTTTGTGGCCCTGCGTTTATAGATGGAAACAGTTTGCCCCAGTTTCCATGAAAACGTCGTCTTATCGACGATGTATCTTTTGTAAAAAGATCGCTTGTCAAGAAAAAAACTGAACCCAACCAACCATTAATCTGACAGTCGCGATTAGCTTTTCAGTGCGAAAGCTTTTGCCTTTGTTGTTATTCGAGCACGTAAAGACCTTTACGTCAATCTTAATAAAGTTACAAAAGGCCTTTAAATAACGTGGAAATGTATTAATACTTAGAGTGTAATGTTTTATGTAACTAGGGCAAGTATTATTAACTTGTGAGTAGGGTAAGTTTTTTAACAATGTAACTTTCCATTGATGAACTTGATTAATGATTTAAGTAAAATAATTTATAACGGTACTTCGCAATTATCTCCTTCTAACTGAAAATATAGTTTTTATTTGCAAGTTGTGACAGTCTTTAAGTGGGTCTACAATATTACATTTATATGTTTTTTCATTTTTTGTTTAGTTTTTAAGAGTTGTTGTTGTAACCTGTTGATTGTCCCTTAAATAAATAAGTTATCTTTGTAGTATATTTCTACAAAGATAATTGTATACTAACTTGTACTCCTGTTGTACTTTGGCCTAAACCGATCTCATTCGGAGAGTAGTGGGCCGGTAATTTGTTAAGGATGATGATGATGATGTTGTTTTAAGTGAGTGCTGTGGTTTTAAATGCGAGGTCCCAGGTTCGGTCCCCGACAGGGGTTATTTGGGAATTTATAATTTCTGAGTTTTC
This sequence comes from Pararge aegeria, assembly GCF_905163445.1. Lineage (NCBI taxonomy): Eukaryota > Metazoa > Arthropoda > Insecta > Lepidoptera > Nymphalidae > Pararge > Pararge aegeria. The sequence goes on along the minus strand of NC_053185.1, from coordinate 14,522,906 downwards.
TCTGGTCTGGTCTGGTGGGAGGTTTGGCCTGTGGTGGAGCACACCGTGGGGGCCGTAGGTAACTAACACCCTACCATGTACCGCAAAGCGTTTTGGAATATGGGTTTAATGAAACTGCCATACCCCCTAACAGGTTAGCCGTAACCAAAAAAAAGATGATTCATTTTGCTTCAGGTTTATAGACACAAAGCGGCATGTTGCAGGACGTATTCCTTGTATGCCCAGCAAAGTATGGCTCCATGTATAGGCTATAGTTTTTTACTTACCATAGAGAAGCCATTTATTTTTATTTATTTATTTATACTCTTTATTTGTAAACCACATCAAGTTCAGGAAAAACACTTCAAGAATGTAGTAGGATACAAAAGGCGGCCTTATCGTAAGCTTAAGTAGCGATTTCTGCCAGGCAACCTTCTGCTTGGCCCGATAATTAGATCTATATAAAACATAATAAAATGCCCGAGCGTGAATACCAAGGTCCCTACGAATGACCTATGCCCAGCTGCTGACGTCTGCAGTGGCGTGCATAGAGGGTATGCACAGGGTATGCAGATGATACAAAATGTAGAAAAACTCCAGTACGAGTTTAAAAAAATTAAGGATAGGTATTGTAAGAGTTATAAGTTAATCCTACCCTTAAATAAACAAAAGAAATAAATTTACTGCGACAATACACACATCGCCATTTAGTCCCAAAGTAAGCGTAGCTTGTGTTATGGGTACTAAGATGACAGCTGGATAATTTTGTGAATAATATACATAAATACTTAGGAAATACAGATAAACACCCAGACACTGAAAAACATTCGTATTAATCACACAAACATTTTCCTGGGAATCGAACCCACGGCCTTCGACTCAGAAAGCATCACTGCCCACTACGCCAATCGACCGTCAAAACCTTATGTACTCGTACTGGAGATTTTCTTCATTTTGTATCATCTGAATGCCTTCTATGCACGCCACTGGACATCTATCGGTTGAGCCGAGGACGATTCTTATATGAAAACATATTCCTCCTAATTAACATGTATTTAACAAACGTGAACATGAAATCTGAAACCAGTAACTTATTTTCATGTTAATTTATTCACGATGACGCAAACACGACCTCCTTCCAATCAATAGACTAAGTAAACAGCTATTAAGCCAATGGATAGTGACGCCGTAGGCTATTGGAACAGACTAACTTCTTGGAAAAATTCCAGTTATTTTTAGCAAATGTTATTTTTAAATAGATTTTACTATTGGATAGATTTACAATTCTTTTTAAGGATAGCTATTTTTTCTTAAAACTACTCTATTTTGAACAGTATTCAGTCATCTGTAGAGATAATAAAATAATGTAGAGTAAACAAGTATATTCGAGCTCCTTAATGTAATCTGTTATTGGGGGAGTCCACAAATTCGCTTTTCAGCTCAATGACCGACCCAATATATATTAGAAAAATATTCAAATAGTTCTATAGCCTTCTACATATATTGGCGTGGATGCTCACTTTAATTAGAATATATTAAACTCCGCGTAGGGCTGCCTGGAGGCAGAAATACTAATTTGTAACTTTTTTTAATATTAATATTTCGTGTAAGTTTTTTTATTTAGTTTATTTTTAATTATTCTGTTATATTATAGTGTAAATGGGGCATAGTTACCAAATATAAAAAATAAAAAATAATCCACGCTAATAAAGAATCGATTTATAAAAGGCGGCCGATTTCGTACTATCTCTACGCACTAAATTGTGCGAAAGAGATAGTACATACATTTTATTTTCTTAGTGAGATGATGGAACTATGTGGTGTCGTATCTCGTCGGTTCCAGTTTTAATAATCATTTAAGCCCGCCAACCCACATTCGACCAACGTGCTGAATCTACGCTCCTCTTCCCTATGGGAGAAAAATCATATGTCAAGCAATGGGTAGTAGGCTAATGATGAGATGATGAGCATTCGTAATACTTAAAACTTAAATACGAGGCTTCCAAAAATAGCTAAAACAATAATAGAAAGATAATCTAAAAATACCAGCTTTATAGTAATAGCTAGTTGTATCTACAGATGCCAATCTGTAGGTACAACTATCTACTACTTTCAGTTGACGTCTACGCCAACTTGTATAATCAAGACAAGCAGGCATGTTCATCTAAGTTCAAGAGTAGAGAAAAAAACTAGCGACGTAGCTACCCTGTGATATATTACACGACCCATATATACACTTTTGCCACACAAAACATGGAATTTGGTTTATTTATTGAAACTTTAATAACCTAAACTCTAAATTTCATACATTGCCATTTCTCTATAATATATAATATGCTAGCTTTTGTTATAGCAATATATTCAAGTATAAGTATAGGAGTTTGAGGTAAGAGGCGCGCAGAGCAAGATGCTAAAAGCGACCATCGCCGGCCATATATTACAATATAAGTGGAGTACTCACGCGCTGTCAATGTGATCGCACATTTAAAACAAAGAGTGGTTATGCCAGTCACTTGAGAGCACATCGTACGCTCATAATATCTAGAAAGAGTCGCTGTGGTCGGATACGGCCAGGAGGATAAATATATATATATATATAAATATATTGATATAATGTACGATAACTAGGTAAGTAGGTAAATGGTATGACTTTAATGAATTCAAACTAGGAAACGAGTATTTTCCCTCCTACAGACTTTTCTTTTGACTATCAGATCACGAAATTGTCTATCGGATTGAGATCGCAACAAACTTTCTTCATTAGGAAAGTTGAGCAATAAATACAGACTGTAAGTAGGGTAACTGACTTAAACTACTACTCGATATTTCCGCACTCTATTCAATAATCCAATAAAACTACCTACATATCTAGTCTAAATATTTTATCCGTGTTATATGTACTTTTTTTTTATTCCACTACAAGTTAGCCCTTGGCTGCAATCTCACCTGGTGGTAAAAAAATCAAAATTCAAAATTCAAAGTTCATTTATTTCAAGTAGGCCTAATATAAGCACTTTTGAAACGTCAAGTCTGTCTGTGTGTAGTGACTCTACCACCGGTTCGGAAGGCAGTTTCTTCCGAGAAGAAGCCGGCAATAAACTCAACAATTTACATTTTACATTTTACATTTTACATGTTAACATTCATTTTTCTATCTTGTGAGAGATGAAAGCGGAACTGGATGCTTCCAAGCAACCTTGTCATTATGAAATTCATCAATTGTATAGTAACCTCGCTGTAATAAATGTGTTTTAACATATTCTTTAAACTTATGCATTGGTAGGTCCAAAATAACCTTAGGAATCATATTATAAAAGCGTATACTCAAGCCCTCAAATGACTTCTGTACCTTTCGTAGACGATATGCAGATGTCACTAATTAATTACCATTTCTTGTAAGTGATGATGATGTATCGGGCTAACCTGTTACGGAGTAGTCATACCTCTAATCGGTTTACGCGACATTGCACCGAAATAATAAATCACTTAGCGGCACGTCTTTGTCGGTAGGGTGGTAACTAGCCACGGCCAAAGCCACCAGACAAAATGGTGATGTTATGGTAAGTTGTAACAAACACGATAACATGTATTCTATGAAAATCATCATCATCACCATCATCCGCGGCCTATTTCTGCTGTAGGGCTATCACTCGCATCACAAGACAATTTTTATGTCTTAAATTAATTAAACTACATTGTCGTCTGTTCGTAAACAAAACTACACAAACAAGTTTAGAAAACTGATTCAATAATAGAACCATAATAACAAAAGAGTGAAATGACTTTTCAAAGGAGTTATCAATTTTAAAATCAAAAGAGGTAGAGGCCGAAGTCCATCACGCTGTCCCAGTGCGGATTGGCAGACTCCACACACCTTTGAGAACATTATGGAGGACTCTCAGGCATGCAGGTTTTCTCACAATGTTTTCTTTCACCGTTGAAGCAAGTGATATTTTAATTGCTTTAAACGCACGTTACTCTGAATAGTTAGAGCTGCGTGTTGGGATTCGAACTCGGTCCCCCGACTACGGCTATTACCACTTCCAACACACATATATGAAAACACACCTCATTTGGGCAGTGGTGGCGTAATAACTTGAAATCATTATTATTGATTATCTTTGTTTTAAGTAACATAAAAAAATTACTCTTAAATCTAGCTTGTTAAATAATAAATTACATTTTCTTTATATATCAATTTTAATGACCCTCTTAGTAAGAATTTTATCCACTTATAATGTGAATATACTAGTACTTATTACTTATGCATACACACGATTTAGTGACCGAAAGTAGCGTAGACGAGATTTCGCAATAACATTTCTGCGTTAGTCCCATGGGATTATAAACTCTACGTCAGAAATCAGACGGGCTATTTCACTATACCAACACGTCTGGCTGCCTCCCTTCGACCGAGACCCACTGCCTAATGCGAAAACTTTGACGTCATCGTCCCATATTACGGGGTTGGAAGTAAAGGTTCATTCACACTTTGCGACACAGATTCGAGAAAGCTAGTGACTTTATGATTCCATCACGATATTTTTAAAAATAACTGTGTTCTTATTTTCTTTTTGAAATCGTTAAATGAAAAAAGACAAAAGAAAGTGTTTATAAATGGTTATTGAAATGACTACAAATTCAAAGCCTACTACTAACAGAAAATGTAATCAATGACGCTTTATTTTTTTTAAATAAAAATGAGCTCTACAAACTTACTCTACCTACGTAAAGCTCACTTTACAGGCAATTTTAAAACATCGAGTCTAAGTACAGAATGCTAATGCATAAGACTTCTTCTAGTGACATATCTACTAACTACTTACTCTATATACCTGAGGTAATTTTGGTCTTGAGTTTGTAGTGTCTACAACTGCTTTGGTCGCTCTCTAAATATACTTAATTCAATAGCATCTTTATATAGCTAACCGACGCTAAATTATACTCTAACTCTTTGGTTCCATAATCATTCATAAAATATCAAGCACTATCGCCCAGGTATATTTTAGTACGTAGCCGTATCGTTAATATATATTTTTAATATTTGGTATTTAAATGTATTTTTTGTATTCCTCTTTAGGATGCAATCTAACTCTGTACTCAATAACGTTTGGTTCAGCGGTTGAGCCAAACATAGGTAACGTATACCACAAATCAAATGGTTTTTTGAATACCGTAGGAACCTTTATTTTCCCGGAATTCAAAGAGCAATCTCTGTGCCAGATTTTATGCAGTAGTAGAGCCGAACATAGGTAAGAATCAAACAAATAGACATACATTAAAATTTATAGTATAATTTTATGGATACTCTAAAAAAAAGGAACGTCAGTGTGTGATCACACCTTTATCGACCCTGCTCTATCAAACCGCAGTTTTCAGTTACATATGTTACGGGCGTAGCGTTTTAATGAAAAATAAAACGCGATTTTCTCGTTTAATTACCGAGCCACTTTTTATTTAGTTGAAACGACACAATTATAGCGTATCTATTTTAAATTGAGCTTAACACAACTGTGTTTAAAGGTAGGTCATAACTTTGCTTGGAGTTTATATTTTTTATAAGGTGGAATAATTACATATCAGCTTATAATATGTTGCCATTTTTTTAGTTTTTCTTATTGCTTTATTAAGATGCACCAATGAACTTAATAGCTTAATAGCTGGACAGACACTTTGATGACGAGTTGGCGTTCTCAATCAATCCATTAATAGCTTATCACACACACAGTCCACTCTTGGATTAAAAGCCTCTCCCAACGGGATGGTTTGCCCATAATCACCACCGTTTTGGTGATCACTGTAGGTATAAAATAGCAGCAGAAGCACAAAGATCTCCGTTATATTCCCTCAATTGCCTCGTATGGCACCCACGGCAAGAGGCGGTGTGTACAACTGTATTCTGATCTGCCGTCACCAAACGACACAAGAAATAAATTATTTCTTAGCACCTACAGAAAACCTTACCCTGGCCATCCGTCACGTAATGAGTATTTGTTTGAGGATGTACAAAGAGGCGGTGTGTACAACTGTATTCTGATCTGCCGTCACCAAACGACACAAGAAAAAAATTATTGCTGAGCACCTACCGAAAACTTAAACTTGGCCCCCCAGCGCAAAATGAGTATTTGTTTGTGGATCTACAAAGATTATCTATATACACAACTTTGGCTTTTAGGTATAGTCAAGAAATCATTTACTTCAAGTAGGCCTAATATAAGCACTTTTGAAACGTCAAGTCTGTCTGTGTGTAGTGAGTCTGTCTGAGAGATGAAAGCGGAGCTGGAAGCAACCTTGTCATTTTCTGATGTTTTGTAAATAAATATCAAATTAAACGATAGGTACGTAGAGAATATTACAGTGATATAATAAACAATAGGTAAATATCAATCACGATATGTAAATATGTGTGTGTACACATTCCCGTTTACTGTAAATTGTATTGCCTTGAATCACTTAACCTACCTAGTATAATTAACATGTCATGAAACTACATAAATAACAATTGCTCTGTTACGTACGAGCAATATTGTGCAAGTACTACGTAACTACTTAATCATTATCAATAGTCTATAACAGTCCACTGCTGGACTAGAGGCCTCTAACAACGGAAGGGTTTGCCTGTAATCGCTGGGCAGAGGGATTGGTGATCTCAGTAGATGTTGGTAGTAACACAGAGGACGATGCTGCCCGTTTTCCGTTATATTTAGTCGCCTCTTACGACTTATGCGTTTTATTGTTTAAATTTATTATATGTATATATGATATACTAGCTATTGCCCGCGACTTCGTCCGCTTTTGTTTTGGTTTTTCAAAAGACATTTGCCTCATAAATGTGGCAGCACTTTATGTATTTAGGACATCTAAGCCTGGTGTAAAATCGTCAAACACTTGTGTCCCCTTTCACAAGAGAGCTGAGCTTAATTTCGGGATAAAAAGCATACTATATTACTTATAATACCTTCAGGAATATGTGTACAAAGTTTCGTGATGATCGGTTTGGTAGTTTTTGCGTGAAAGCGTAACAAACAAACTTACATTCACATTCATAATATTAGTATATATGTAGGTATATATGCAACTATATATGTTTATTTAAATGCACCACCTATCTCTCTTCTTGAGCTGTGTTTAACGCCTTTGGTTGCCTGGAAGAGATCGCTATGTAGCGATAAGGCCGGCAAATTGTATACTTTTTGTTAATTTTTTATTTATAATGTTACTATATGTTTATGTGGTGTACAATAAAAGTGTATTCATTCATTCATTCATTCATATGCGGGAAGAGAAGGTATTGATATTCTTATTTGCCACACACCGCTTACCAACTAACTTCGTAAAAGTGACGTGCACTAAACTGCTTTCCAGGGTATGCATACAGCGAGTAGTTTGCTAAAAATGACAAAAATCCTCATACTGAATAAGTTATAATTCAATTTTAGGGTAGAAAATTATTTTGAGAATGTACTAAGTACTTAAAATCATTATTATTGATTAGCTATGTCTTTTTAAGTTACATAAAATATTTACTCTTAAATCTAGCTTATTAAATAATAAATGATATTTTCTGTATATATCAATTTTAATGACTATTAGTAAGAATTTCATCCACTTATAATGTGAATATACTCGTAATTATTACTTATGCATACACACGATTTAGTGACCGAAAGTAGCGTAGACGAGATTGATCCGCACTATAAAGTAATTTAGACTATCTGAAAGTTTGTATGAGAAACTTATGATGGCGAAGATCATTTTAGTTAAAGAAATAATTTGTAAATTATATCATCCAAAAGTTCTGTAATATATTATTATTGTAAGCAATATTTTCAGAGATATAACTGCTAGGCTAAGCTACTTAGTATTCAGATTGTAAAAGTAATTTCTGTTTCGTTTTCGGAACTTTTATTTCGCGGAATTACCTCTTAAGAAATAAAAATGTTTTTAAAAATGTGTCGACGCAAAAAGGCTGTGTAGACGGAAAATAAATGAGGGGAGACTGAGACTCGTGAACGTAGGCGTTCCAAATAATTGTACTTAGATATACTATTGTATTGTTATTTTTGAAGTAGGTAATTTCATTCGTGTATTAATGCGATTGATTTTTTGCCTTAAAGAAAAAAGAAATAAATGATTTGAAAGCTAAAGCTGAAAAATGAATGATAAGCTAATTAAACACATTAAATTCACAAATAATAGAAAAAGAATGTTAATTCGTTACAGTACGTAACACGCAAAAAGATTACTAATTGGATCGAGATACTTGATAGGAGCTTACGCAGTACATTAAACACGTAACAAACAACATTGCTTTGAGTCCGGAGATTTTATATTGGAAATTCCACAGACTTGCAGAATCCATGCAAAATTTCATCACGGTTATTTCATGTGCCAAAATTCAAATCAATTGCACTTTACATTAGTTAAATCCCTACATTAGCTGAGATAAGAGCAAAGTTGCAGAACAAACTGCGGAAACAATATTCTTAAAATATAGCTGACGGCCGATTGGCGCAGTGGGCAGCGACCCTGTTTCTGAGTCCAAGGCCGTGGGTTCGATTCCCACAACTGGAAAATGTGTGTGTGATGAACATGAATGTTTTTCAGTATCTGGTTGTTTAAGTGTATATTATCAGTCATCTTAGTACCTATAACACAAGCTACGCTTACTTCGGGGCTGGCAATGTGTGTATTGTTGTAGTTAAGTTATTTATTTATTTTATAGCTACAACCCTTATATATAGCAATTTAAACCTTCTTTGCATAACAAATCGCACGTTTCATCGCTACTATGTCAAATATACAGAGCATAGTAGTAAAAGCCAATAGGTAGAGCTTTTTTTGCCAGAGCTCGTCCGGGGAGGTAGCACCGCCATCCTTGTTTCTGCTGCCAAGCAACATTGGGGCAATGCTGTGTTCTGATCTGTAGGGTGTAGTTGCCGATTTATTACAGACACATGAGATTACACGGTGGCACGTTGCAGGACTTATTTCTTGCATGCCCTGTGAAGTATTACTCTGTTTATAGGCGACGGTTTTCCACTAAGGTCATTTGATAATGACCTAAGTGCCCCTACGTGCCCTTATTTTACGTGGTGGAAAAGCTTTATGGCTTTTGGGCAGGACTGAGGTTATGTGGGACTTGTATACCCAAACTAAAAACCACCACGTTATGTCCCTCCCGTTGGCTTAGCTAGACTCCCAGAGGAACCGTTGTATACTTTCCGGACGTCTATCAAACGCCCCAACCGAGTGCAAGGGCTCCCACGCTAAAGAGAAGGGAATCGGGACAGCTTAGCCCCCCTTTCTGACATACCCCTAAAAGATGACCCAAACTGCATTTTCCGTCAATTTAACTATATAAAAAAAGACAACCCGGTAAAAATAATGAAACCCCGATACCAAATGTTGTAATAAAACAAGAAGTATAATCTCTAATCGCAAACATACAAAGCTATTTCGCTTATCTAATCTGCCATAATTCAAGCCACGATCCATCAATGTATATTTTCAGTAAACGTTGGGTCTCTACTAAGGGCACGTCACGTATGATTTATCATACATGCTCTGACATAATTAATGTCTCGATGTGACATATTTATAGATTTCGTAAGACCAATATGTCATACGCGTATTAACGCAATAAAAATCTTACTCCACGAGTTTTCGTTACGGACGTTTTGTGCCTGCTAGGTTACCCTTCGCATCGTCCCATAAACTTTGTTATCTATGTACGGCTTAGCAGCAAAACTTATCCACAAGATGTATCATAGACAATGCTTGGCTTGCTTAGAGAAGGCTTTTAACATCTGGCTCCGTTTGACTGCAGGACGTCTTCTTTGCATGCCCTGCGAAGAGTTGCTCTGTTTATGGGCGATGTTTTTCCACTTACCAACAGGTGTGCCATCTGCTTGGTCCGTCAATTATAACTATAAAAAGATAAAAAATAAATACGATAGACAACGAACAAATCTCCTAATAAATTGATGGACTAAAATTAAATAAACATGACCTTAATTAAAATCACCCACAGATAAAATAAAATACAATTTCCATGGGAGTTGTTAGTTGATACGGCCATTGATCCCCGTGACAGCTGTCAAACTAGCGGTTCTTTTGTCTATGAATTGCAAAGTTGAATTAGAATTAGCAACTGCGTAGATTCAAAGTCAACATAGAAGATGCTTCTTCTTCTTCTTCTGTTCCTGGGCCTTTTCCGCACTTGGTTGGTCTGGGACCGTCCGTTGTACGTATGGCCACTGATGCGGCTCCCCGCTGGATCACTCCAGCCAGCCGAGCTCGCTCCAGAAACTTAGCAGGCCGCCCAGGTCGCCGTGTGCTTCATGGAGTGTTGCATTAGAAGGTGCTATGTTTGCTATGAATTTCAGTGCAAAAGTATTTGACAAAACACGTTGACAAACAAAGTGACCAGAAATTGATCATATCTCTAGGGTCTCCTCTCAGACACTACTCTCTCTCAGACAGCTAACTCCGAAAAGTTAGAGATGCGTGCCGGGAATTGAACCTCCGAAAGGAAAACCGAAGCCATAGTTAATAGGCAATCAGGGTTTTTACCCTTACAGTAGCTAATTTAGCCTTTTCCGCAATGATAGGTAGTTAACCTACATAAAATACTGCTACATTAACAAGGCAATCAAGACTATTTATATATCACATTTGAGCTATTTTAAGCCGTTTATTGCCACGCCGACATTATTAGCTTGTTTGTGAGGATACTAGGCCAAGCTTTATTTACTGTCGCCATCATCACCTACAGTGCTTGTTACATGGCATAATTATGTAAATTAACGACGTATTATGCTAGGCCATTAAAAGCGCGAGTTTAATGATGTAGCAGAGTATATTATTTTTGACGAAAAACGGTTGGTTTTTTTTTCAATGATACGCTTGCCTGTGTCTACACACTATTAGGTCCAGATAAACGTCATTGCTTAGCGCTAGTCGAAAGTATAACAAAGAAAATAACTACTTTGACTAATGGCTAAGCACAATGTTTTTAAGGTATTTATTGTAGGATAAGAGTAAAAAGGATCTTTTCTTTACATATTTGAATCATTATAAAATCAAACATCACTTAATTAAATGATTCAAAATTCATTTATTTCAAGTAGGCCTAATATAAGCACTTTTGAAACGTCAAGTCTGTCTGTTTGTAGTGATTCTACCACCGGTTCGGAAGGCAGATTCTACCGAGAAGAAGCCGGCAAGAAACTCAGCAGTTGCTCTTTTCCAACATCAACAATTTACATTTTGCATTTTAACATTAATTTTTCTATCTTGTGAGAGTTGAAAGCGGAGCCGGATGCTTCCAAGCAACCTTGTCATTAAAAAAATCATCAATTGTATAGTAACCTCGCTGTAATAAATGTGTTTTAACAAATTCTTTAAACTTGTGCATTGGCAGGTCCAAAATCACCTTGCCATTTTTAATAAAATTGCTTTTGAAATCTGGCTTTCTGTAATTTTGAATTCCCAATTTTATAAATGAATAATTATAAATAAATACATTACGACATTACACACATCGACATCTAGCCCAAAAGTAAGCGTATCTTGTGTTATGGGTACTAAGATAGCTGATGAGTATTTTTATGAATAAAATACACAGAAATACTTGTTATATACAGATAACCACCCACACACAGAAAAACATTCTTGTTCAACACACAAACTTTTCCCAATCGTGGGAATCGTAACCACGGCAAAGCAGGGTCGCTGCCCACTGCGCCAGTCGGTCGTCATCAATTTAGTTTAAATATCTTGATTCAACAATAATGGATAACTTCGTGAGGGGAACTTACTAAAAAAAATTGTTTTATTCTAATAAACATACAGGCAAAGGCAGTTTTGCTAACACAAAGACACCAATAAGCCATTTCAAAATTTGCTATTCGTATGTGAAACGTGGATACCTCATGTTTGATTCGAGTTGCCAAACATTTCATGCTGCACAGACTCTCGCTAGTAGCAAAAAAAGAACAAGATATTTCGCGGCAGCGTGTCATTTTCAGCTCTGCATCCGTTGGTCTATCGCCTATACAAACTTCTGAATAGAATTTGGAATCAAATCTGGGTAAATTGCTTACAGTGCAATTTTGAAGTTGTGAAGATAAATTTAACGCGGGCGCCTGGCATAGAGCATCCAAAATATAGGTCGTTTGAACGGTTTTGTCTACCTACATCGAATTCTGTTGCGATGCATTAAGTATTCCTCAGTATAGATTTGGTTTATAGCTAATTTTAAACTAAAGTTGCCCATAGTCGTGAAAAGCACTTGTTTTTTTTTAAGTTATACTTCTTTTGGCGCGTTATGGAACAATTATGAGAGTAAATTATAACTTGTACTGGAGATTTGTTCCTCTTAGCATCAAGTGGTAGGTTTGTTCCGTCAATTATAAATTAAAAAAAAACAAACTAGGGTAAGTAGGGGTGCTATAATGACACACAGTTATTTTGCATTGGGGTTTAAAAAACAAGCGACCCCGATTTAAATGTTTGCTCCAAATTGCGACGCCCAACTTCAACGTACAATAATTATTGTCGCTGCTTAATTGGAAGGTAATTATTCTTACAATGGAATCATTATTTGTTTCGGAGCAATTTATTTTTGTAACAGCACCTGTAGGTACTATTTAAAGGATCTTAATTGGAAAATAAGAAAGGTGGCTTAAAAAAGGTGATAACGCATTGGGTAGGAGCTCGGCTTCACTTTCGGGGAGCCAAGTTCGAATCACACGCGCCTTTAACATTTCTAAGTTACGTGCGTTTTAAGCAATTAAAATATCACTTGCTTCAACAGTGAAGGAAAACATCGTGAGGAAACCTGCAAGCCTGAGATTTCTTCATAATGGTAACAAAGGTGTGTGGAGTCCACCAATCCGCACTAGGCCACCGCCTTAACCCCTTCTCATTGTGGAAGACCTTTGCCCTGTAGTAGGCCGTTCATGTGTCCATATGACGAATTGGAAAGTGGCTCTTGAGTGCTTTATTAACTATAAATAAACTACGAAATTTAAAAAAAAATTGTTTTACGAAGTCCTCGGGAATTCAGGCTCAAATAACGAGCGATTCCTCTCTTAAAACTTTGGTATTGATCTCTTTACATGTTACGTGTTGATATATTACAAGACCATTGTATGCCTAACAGTGTATATCCATGGACAAACTAACTGTTGCCCGGGACTTTATCCGCATTTATTTTGGGTTTTTAAAAATCCGGGACATAATGTATCCTTAAGTTGTCTCCAAGATGGAATCTATTTATATGCAAGATTTCACCGGAGCGATTTTCCGAAGCAATAAAGTCATAAGTAACAAATTATATTTTTTTAAACTCACAGGTAACTTATGCCAGCATCTATTCGGGTTTTTTTGGCAAACTCCCTGGTGCAGTTTTCAGCGCTGTAGTTTTACGTGGGAGGTCCCAGGTTTGAGCCACGGCAGGGGCATTTTAATTTCTGAATTTTGTCTTCTCTGGTCTGGTTTGGAAGGTTTGGTAAGGCCGCCGTAACGCGCCGTATTCCCAGACATCATTTGCAAAATATTTTCCCACCGCATTTTTCAAAGAGTAATCGGGCAGATTTGCTTCAATTAACCGTCTAGTGAATAGTTACAACAACCTGAACAACCCTGACATTGATACCTTTCACGATACCCTAGGAAGTTTTAGGAAGAAAATTGTATCTAAATTAAATATATAATATATAATATAATAATCTTAACTATAATATATCTTAATATATATATACGACGTTTCAAAAGTGCTTATATTAAGCCTACTTGAAATAAATGAATTTTGAATAGTTTTTAGTTAAATACTTATTTTGGTTTTTTTTTTTATAATGTGACCGGAGATAACAACGTAAACACCTATAATTGATTATAGTAATGGCACTAGACAGAATTTGTAATTCTAACACATAATTTATTTTTTTCATTAATGTAGTTTTTTATTAATGCAATTAATTGCTGGTGTGTCTTATGATTAAATAAATAAATACGAACGGTTCAATAGTTGAGTCGTAGGTTACAAACAATTACACACAATTATCGATTACAAAGTTTTGGGTAAAGTCAATTTAGGTCGTCTTGCAACACATTTTGAAGAGAAACGCATGTTCGGTAAACTTAGAAATACGTGTAGCCCGTAGTATGTACAAAATGAAAGCCTATTCGAAAACAGCCTCTATACGCGTTATCGAGCCGTTCATTTATGTTTATAGGTTGCGTACATACTTGCAAAACAGCGATAACCCACATAGCTATCAACCAAAAACACCAAACTCCATAGACAAGAGAATTTGCATAGTGATAACACAAACAGACAACTGCGCCAGTTTAAACTGTATTTCTAGGTATTCTACCGTTATACTAAAAGACCTTATAATGAACTGGCTTTCTCCCGCGACGTCATTAAATTTTTGTTAGTTTTTTAATAGCTCAGCGGCAACCAATATTTTTCTCAGGGTTAATAGTATCAGATGTCGTCTCCAGGATGAAAGCTATCTCTATGCAAAATTTCGCCAAAATTGGTTTAGGTGTTTTACATCCGCCCGAACGTCACGTTACGTTATTTGAAATAAAAAGGTACAGGTATGTGCCAAATTTTCATCAAGATTAGTGCTGAAGCTGAGTCTATTTTAAGTAACAAATAGACAATCAAACAAACTAATAAACAAACCGACAGACTTTCCCATTTATAATATTAGTAGGGAAGCTACGGCATTTTTGAATTTGAATATTTTTTCTCTAGGTATTTAACGTTTTAATCTTACCAATTTTTAAATAAACTGTTTTATTTTGTTCCAGGTACTGCTTTATTTTAATCGAGAGTTCTTACACAAAACGATTTATCCCTACAGCTTCTTAAGAATAAACCAACAAAGCGTCGTGTCGTAAGTTTTATAATGGAAATAAATGTTAAAATTAGAAATGCACAAGTGCATAATTTTATCTGTACAAATGATCCGCTGAATAGCTGAACAGTTTAAACAAAGTATAACGATGCTTATATAGTTTAGTTTTATCCCGAAAATGAAACTCCCGTGGTGTTCCCACGGTAGAGAATCTACGCAATTGAAATTGGAAGCACTATAAGCTTAAAATACATTTTGTAGACCTTTTTTGTGAAAACAATGCTAATAACAACAATTTCGTAATAAAAATACTATCATCAAAAAATTTTTTTAAGTAACTTACGTTAAAAATTCACAAAAAATATATAAGATGAAAAAAATTGAAAAAAATATAACTTTAATTTTCACGTTCAGATACAAAGATCATTCCTTTATTTCTTTCTTCTTTCTCAGTTTCTAAAAAGTAATAGGAATAGTAAAGAAGTTAATATTATCCATGTAAACGAGATTGTTTACCTACTGTTATATTTGTACCTTAAAGATATACGCAATGAAGTTTTATATTTCCATTCGAAATCCTTATATTGTTTTACACCTGTGAAATAGCAATAGGGACTTACGTAGATTGCCATTCCACAGGACTGATCCAAGTAAATCTAAACTAATGGTAGCTTTACACCCTTCTACTGTGAATGAACTCTTAACAGATGGCGATGCCCTATAAATTGGTTACATCAACCGACCCGTAGACCGGAAGGTATCCACCACCGATTGCACATAGATACCTCTGGAACGGCTTTCACGACCGTAGCAGAAATATTAAAACAGGAAACAAAGCGATTCAGGTCCCTCGAGCCGGATAAAGCGCCCATTACCTTCGACCATATCAAATATAATGTACGGACCGTTAAAGAAATGTAGCCATTGAAGCGTAGCATTCTGGTAGCGCTATTTATTTATTTATTTTACATCCCATTAGTACGGCAGGGCCACTTCCACTAACTAGATTGAACTAGGTACATGTTTGTATAACTACAAACAAATGAATTAAAGACGAAATTTAATAAAATACAATTGAATGAAAAATGACATTTAAACATTATAAAAAACATGATATTAAGATATGATGTAGGTACACTGTATATGTAAAGCTTATTCCATCTCGCACATTTGTTTTTGAAAAGTTTCATTGTATTTTTATAGTAATAAAGTTCTTTTAAGGAGAACAAACTACGACTTTTCAACAGTTTTTCAGAAGGAAAATTCCTACTGATACTATAAATGGAAAAGTGTGTTTATTTGTTTATATTTTACAAAGACAGAATATATACAGCTAGCATTCTTGAGTACTACATAATATTTATCCCGAAGTACAATCCAAGCAGTATTCCCGCAGCGTGAAACAAGTTTACCTGTTGTAAGTTGTAACGAGTTGGTGGCACGGTGAGGGTAAAGCCTCACCGTGCCACCAACTCGTTACAATAGTGGCACGTGTAGGTACTGTCATTCTTTGTCGTACCACTGAGTCTGGATAATGCTCTACTTAACTGCCCTTTAGATATAACAGTACAATATTATAATTAATTAATACTTAGTTTTTGTCTCCAAGGCTTGATTCACACGTAATTAATTTTACTTACTCGTAGATACCTAATGCAGAAAAATTTTTATTCTAAGAAAATGAGGTACTATACCTGGCAATACAAAGACGTCTGTGTAACGCTAAGATACGGTTTTAGATGTGGTGGAGATTATTTAACTATAACGATACATCAGCCCATTAGATGCGGAATAGTGTAACGTAGATGAATGCAAGCCATTTGTATTTGTGTGGTGCAAGGTGGAGATCTTCGCGCGTAAATGTGATGTCAATTTTGAAGTTTAGACAGGACTTGAATTGTTATTGTAAACGGTCCGGTAACCCTGATCAGGAAACTTCAGTAATCGTTTTTCGTAGTTTGACGTCCGTTACGTCCTGCCATTCCACTGCTCATCTCAAATAGACATTACTTAAAGAAGGTTTTTGTCTCGAGTTAAAATAAAAACAAAGAACGATGCAACTAATTTTAGAGTGGGGATGACTAATGCTCGTGTAGCTTGTGCCTGTCATAGCTCGTGCAAGAGCCTCTAGAGATTTATTTCCAAGACCACCTAAACCTCCAATAAACGTCTGGTCAGTAAATAAAGATGACTTTACAAAAAAATTGCTAACCGTTTGTTATATCGCGAATACCGCTTAAGCTTTTAACTTAACACAAACTCAAATAACATTTCTAAGCACTTTGTTTTATTTAGTACATTTTCTGATAAAAGTCCAAGATGGCCGCTCACTTATACTTTTCATTGCTGTTTGTTGTCTTAAAACACCTTTGCAGTAAATCCAACGGTTATTTAGTCTAATGTGTGAAATGTTTGTAGAAAATGTATCAAAAGAAATAGATGAATGAAACACGTAACGTGGAAAGATTTAATTTGTTAACTGACACAGGCATGTCGTGCATTACTTCGAGTACAATGGAAACTTCGCAAACATGGCTGCCCCAGTCCCTGATGCAAACAAAAGATTACACATTTCCCAAAATTTCTCCTGAGATTTGTAGATTCATTCATGTTTACCAACGTTATCTACTCTGTGCTTTACAAAGACAGTATAATTAATGATAAGTTAGGTCTCAGCCTTCTGGATATGTGACGTAAGCGTAGCGTTTGTAGACTAGGTGTTCCGACTACTGGTTATATGCGACTCAAAAAATGTCGTATCTTAAGAGTCACAGAAAAGCTCTGGATGCAATCAGCTACCAACGCTGGTATTTTGATGACCTTCTTTACACAATGGTGATCGTAAGATGAGTTTAAAATGGGAGGTCCCAGGAGTGATCTCTGGCAAGGGTAATTTCGTAACTGATAATTTTTTTGTCCTCCACCACCAGATCTGGTCTGGAAGGCTTGTTGCTATTTACCACCCTGCCGACAAGCACGTGCGATAGTAGGGGTTTAAAATTAAGGGTCCTATCCGGTTAGCACTTGCAACGTGGAAGATCACCATCAGGTGAGATTGCATTTAAGGGCTACCTTAAAAAGTTAGGGTTAAACCCCATGACAGTGGACTATGGAACTCTCCCATCGGTTGTGCTAAAAATGAGCAAAAGGATAACATTTACTCCTATGTCTAACTTAATGATAAACGCAATAAACTCGTCGTACGGATGACATCGAACGAGTCGCAGGGAGCCGCTACCTAAGCGGCACAAGACCGTTGTATGTGGAACTTCCTAAAAAAGCCCTTTGTCCGTTGGCTGACATGATGATGATAATAATCTCTGCATCTACCTTGCAAATTCAATAAACAATGAATATTTTATCGTTATTAAACCGTCCATTCATATAAGACATTATTTTCGTGCATTTAGTCGCTAAAATCTTTCCGATTAAATAAATCTCTAAAATATTCAATGCCGACCGACATACGAAAATAAAAACCGAAACATAGACTAGACAATAATATATTTTTAATTATAGTAGTAGAGTTAAATTCGCCACGACCGTTTCGACTGTCATGCGGAAGGCGGGCTGGGCACGCAGAAATCTGACCTTTGCTCCATTTGATATAAGTGTTTTTATTGAGTGTGTCGAGTCAGGGGTTGTCGGGCAGTGGAGCGACGGGTCGATACTGGGTTACTGATATAAATAGGACAGAACTTAAAGGCCGTACGCCCCCAACGCTCGGTTTCGTTGTCGTGAATCGATTCCGAGATGAGTTGGATGCTGTAAAAACGTCTGTGATGTCAAAAGTTGCGAACTTTTATGACACAATTCATTTGACTTGTGAATTCCCCTCAATATTCTTCCAGCCTTCGTGCAATACAGATCGTAAAATAGGGGACTAAATAAATACGACTATATTATGAATGAAACATGAAATATTGTTAGCGGTTCTCCGCGACTTCGTCCGCTTTGACTGGAAAGTACCACTAGTAGAAGCGGACTTCCTGTGTTTTTCGTTTAAACACTCATTCTCTGTTACCCAACTTTTTTTTGAAATTTTTGTTTTTAATGAAACGCTGATAGCGGTAGTTATTTCCTTCTGCTACGGAAAAAAAACATTCATAAAATTATAAAAATATATAAACTAATTTCTAGATCTAATGCCTATAACTTAAGCAACTCGCAACCCCCTTTTAGGGGTGGGTTCCCGGAAATAGAACTAGCTTATATAACTCTCCGTAAAATCCTCTGCCTACCGTAATTCATCCGTTCCAGAGATTACCCGGAAAAAACAGATCGATTTACAACAGTTTAAAATTTATATAACGTAACTTTTATTTGGGTTACGTTATATAATTTCTAAATTGCTACGGTCCAAACAATCATATGAGCTTAATATAATGCAGTTTTCTTAAAATTATAGACGGACTCCTTAATTTTATATATTTCTATGGATGTCATAATCCTGAGATTGGGTGATCAAATTGAGTTCCTCAGTTTTTGGCGACCGAAAGATATACTCATTTACTAGGAAGTAAAATATGTAATTATTGCATACGACGGTCTTTTTACGGTTCCCATGTCTTTAATACATACGTAATACATAACTTTTATTTTAGGAAAGTGACATTATATATCTTATCCTAATTATATATAGCTGAAGAGTTTGTTTGATCGTTTACGATGATCTCAGTAACTACTAGTCTGATTTGAAAAAATATCTCAGTGT
Organism: Pararge aegeria; assembly: GCF_905163445.1. Classification (NCBI taxonomy): domain Eukaryota; kingdom Metazoa; phylum Arthropoda; class Insecta; order Lepidoptera; family Nymphalidae; genus Pararge; species Pararge aegeria. Next base: position 14,503,337 of record NC_053185.1, on the reverse strand, counting down.
TGGATAGCCCATTTATCGAGGAAGGTTTATAAGTTATATACCATCACGCTGAGATCAGAATAAGCACAAATGAAGAATGTTTCAAAATCGGGTTTTTTTTTCCTTTTGTAAACTTTCGCTGTGTGCGTTGGAAAGAAAGAAACATTCCGTTTTATCGTAACTTTAACCGTTGCGTAAACGGTTAAAGTTACGATAAAATCATGTATGAAAAAGTTGTTTCCCTTTAAAAGCTCTAAAAAACAGTCCGTGACGGCATATTTCTACCTTTTAAAGTTGAACGCGGACAAAGTCGCGCGGGACCGCTAGTAATACGTAAGCGAGAAGAGACTTACTTCTAGGAGATGTTGTTTTTATACTTTCTTATTGTTTGGCGTTATGTGTACCTACCAAATTCTTTTTCTTATTGCTACGCCTTGGCAGGGCCTCATGAATATGTATGTTAAGGCATGGATGCAAGTAAATAAATAAATGAGGATTTAATTAAAATTTGGCAACATGGTCGGATTATTAGTTTTGTTTTATGTGACCTATTTTAGTGGATACAAATAGGCCTGACTTGTCTGACCGACCGCAGTCGGGCGAGCTAACTTATTTGGGATATGGCAGTGATACCCTTAATGGAACCGGAACGGTAAATCGTTGGGCCGCCCGTCTTTTTCAGCAGAGTGGTAACTAGCCACAGCCAATACCAGCCAGACTAATTCCTAAATTGCCCCTGTCGACACCTCCACTTATAAAACACAAGCGCTCACCACTGTGTCATCAGACCTGAAAGCAAAAATCGCTTTTGCTGTTGTTTAACAGGTTATGGACCGTGAAGGTTAATAGATTTAACCTACGATTAATCACGTTCCTAATATATTTACTTCCAGTCTAATAGCTTAGCAATGTCCAAATGTATTTATTTAACCTATATCAGCCATTTTATACACCTGCTTGGACAAATACTTCGTTAAGAAAAACATGGTGATAATTATAGCGGAGATGGTGCAAATATCAGAATCCAGGGCGTTTGAAAACGCATCTCTTTTACCTACGTCTTCATTTTTGCTGACCACCCTTCGGCAGTGGTAAGCTTCTGGTATTATAAGTGGGAGGTCCCATATTCGAACCCCGGCAGAGACAATTTTGGAATTAAAAAATCTGTTTTTTTTTCTAGTTTGGTCTAGGACTTACCGACAAAGACGTCTCGCCCTGGGATAAAGCGTTTATGTACGATGCCGCGTAGAAACTTTTTAAGGGTCTGAGTTAATACAACTGCCATATCCCGAGTTTACTATGATATATAAATTGTCGCTTTCCACCAGGGTACCTAGTGTGAGTCTACTATTTTCTCTATCGTCTTATATCTACGCTGACACATTTGATAGCGGGAAATTTAACTGCGATTTGTATGGAATGTAAATAGTACCACCTTTGCATTACTGGGATACAGTTTTGTGTTGAGATGATAGATTAGATAGATTTCACGCAATCAAATAGTATATACCACACTACTTAGGTGAGATTACTTCAATCTTACCAAAGTAGTGTGGTCAATCGAAAAAAATAAGTGATTTTTTTTAATATACAATATTGAATTAAAAATTAAAATTACAGTATAAATTTATTCAAATGGCATGTCAAAAATATAAAATTGAAAGACAAAATAAAAAATAAAAATTAAATTAAAAATTACAATGAATAATGATAATTATTAAATTAAAAAAAAAAAAGAAAAAAAAAATTAAATTGAATACTACTTGATCCGTGTGTGTGCATGTAAACCCACCCAGTGCCTCCAGAACAGGTTATTTAGCTTTCCAGCTACTGTTTGCAAAGTGCTGTTGCTGCTGCCGCGAATCCTGCTCATCAAAGATGCAGCTCTCTTCCTTAGAAGATGCAGCTCTCTTTTAAGAAGTTAAGGATAATCTAATCTTACGCTCAAGGCAAGCAGTTATAGAGCTTTTTGTCACAGAGCTTGTCCGGGGAAGTACCATCGCCATGCTTATTTCTGCCGCTAAGCAGCATTATTGCAATGCTGTGTTCCGGTCTGAAGAGTGTGGTTGCCGTAATTACAGGCACATGAGGCTGTTAAGCCTCGGGTGTTAACCTACGCCTCAAATTGGTGCACACAGGGCGGCATGTTGCAGGACGAATGTTGCAGGTTAAATATTTTCTAATGACAATGTGAGATGGTGATAAAAAAAGAACACCCGGCTAAGTTTATAGTGGGCTTCTTCTTAGACCAGGGCGCGATTGGAACCCTCGTAGCTTTAGTTTTAAGTTTACGATTGTAGTTTTCGCCATCACTACTCACTGCTATGTACACATTTTGTATATAACGCATCAATAGTGCCATCTATGTGCCTATTTGAATAAAGAAATATTTGACTCTGACGGGCTCCTTGCATGCCCTTTGAAGTGTTATAGGCGATTTCTACTTACAATCAGGTGGGCCATCATTATTGATGACTATATAAAAGCGTCGTTGTTCGTTTAAAACATGCTTACTACACCAATGTGGCAACGGGGCGTCTGAATATAAAAAAATACAAAAATATGAAAATAAGGAAAAAACTTAGAAACAGAATCACCGTCTTCCACTTAACCGTAATATAATATCATTAGTAAATCCCAATTCGCTATCACGAAATGTGCCATGTGGGTAATAAATAAAACTAGATAGCTAATATTTGCGTTCACACGTAATAACGTGACATCACGCAACCGCTGCGAACTTTCATACGATTTATTATAGTACCGAACAATTCTATAGTACTATACAGTCTAGACTATATATTATACTCCTTAGAGTACTTTACTCTGCTATATCTTTAACTTTGATTTCATTATTTGTAGTATAGAACTTTCTAAAGACAATAGAGTCTAGACTATCCTTTACTCTTTAAATAAAGGCTTATAATATATAATATCTTTTACTTCCATATTATTAACGAAAGTAAAAAAATGATATCGAATAATGTCTATACTACCTACTATACAGTCTAGACTATAAAGTAAACTCTTTACTGGATAGGTATTGGATATTGGATATTGTATAGAAGGAGGAGTTACTTTGCGGAAATCCATGAAGTCAAATTATAAATTACACCATACAAATTCTCCTGTTTTTCGCGGAGTATAGCAAATTAGGCTTAATTTTCATGATATACTCCGTACAGTTCTTTCCTCTGCTATCACTTTAACTTTAATTTGATTCATATAAGTAAAGACAAGGAAGTGTGTCGTGTGTCGACGGCAGACCAGAATACAGGTGTCGTACGAGGCGACTAAGGGAATATAACTGACAGTCCTTTGTCCTACTAAAACGATCTACTGTGATCACCAACCCGCCTGCCCAGGTTATAATGGACAAGTCCTCCAGTCGGGAGAGGTCTTTAGTCCAGCAGTACACTGTAATGTTTCATTATTCATCATTGTTAATGATGATGAAACATTCCTACAGTACTTGTTCTAGGTATAATAATATGGTGATCTAGACTATATGTTACCGAGTACCATGCTATAGTCTAAGCCTATAAAGTAATCTTTAGAATACTTTACTTCGACTATAAATTAAATTTTTTTAATAATAAATATACTACGACAATACACACATCGCCACCCAGTCCCAAAGTAAGCGTAGCTTGTGTTATGGGTACTAAGATGACTGATGAATATTTTTATGAATAATATACATAAATACTTAGAATATACATATAAAAACCCAGACACTGAAACACATTCATGCTCATCACACAAACATTTTTCAGTTGTGGGAATCGAACCCACGGCCGTGGACTCAGAAAGCAGGGTCGCTGCAAACTGCGCCAATCGGCCGTCAAATACGAAATTGTTTATAATACCAAATATATTCCTTTGTACACGTACTATATTATAGTCTAAACTAGAGATCCCCAAAATTCTTGTCTCTATATCGTGAACCATTTATTTAGTCCACGTAGGTACTATAATATTATAGTTTTGAATAGAGGTCACCAAACTTCTTGCCTCGCAGATCATATTTTTGGCTTTTGGATAGACCCTCTTGCTTATACTCGTATATTGATCCTTTTGCAATTGAACCACTTCCATTATAGGCAAAAAACTCAAAAAACAAAGACCTATACGAGCAATTTTTTGCAAGACAGAAAGGTCAGACATCACACAAGCACACGTTCTAAAATCAACAAGGATGAGTTCTACAATCAAAATCGATAGTAGTATGCTATACGCTTTAGTGAAAGAAGTTCTTTTTTCAAACACCCCCTTAAATTGCCACCCAATACCCCGGTAGCCTTCTGATGTAGGGGTGCTTGTTATTTGCTTTGCATGGCTGTGAACAAGGCCTGAGAGGAAATTCTAATGGGGTATTGCATTTAAGCAAAAAAGTATGTAAGAATTGCCTGAATTATTTGTATTGGAAAGTTATGAAAATTTATCTCGCTCTTTATTATTAACTTTTTGATTAATTCCCTAGCGTAGTGGTGAGAGCTGTTGTCTTCTTAATTGAGGTCCCCCGGCGAGGATAATCATTATAATTTCCAAACTTTCTATAGTCTAGACTAGTAGGAGGCTTCGGCTTTATTACCTATTACCCATACGAACATCTTGTCGTTATATCAATCCATTATCGGCCCACTACAAGGCAAATCCGCACCAATCCGCAATGGGCCAGCGTAGTGGACACCAGCTTAAAACCTTCCCATCGTAGTAGGAGACCCGAAAATCTAGTGAGTAAAATTCTATAAAAAGGAAACAATTATATAAATTGCAACCTTGTTGGATTTAATAGCATATCCATGTTAAGATCACTGTTACATTCATAGTACTCACGTACTTAGTTATACAGGCGTTTTTTCATCTCTGAATTCACAACTTTAACTTAAGTATACAGTTTAATTTTATATTGCAAATATCCGAGGGTAACTAAACAGTAAGTTGCAGAGTTTCAAACTTTCCAAGGTAAAACTTCACGAAGATCGTTGCTTCATCTGCCGTAACAAGCGCTTTTGTCAAAGTTACGAACTTAACTAAGCTTAGCAGGGGTTTTTAGGTCCACTTTATTACAAAGCCCTCTCGTTAGACCCTTATCTAAATTCAAAACGTATTTGGGTAGCCTGACTGATCCGAGATATTTGTATGTTTCATCTATTTCAGCCGTCGTGAGGTATCTACCTAACTCAATAAAACACCTTCGTTTTAGGGATGAATAGTTACATTCACTTTCACCCTCCGTCTATAAAAATGTCTGTTTAATATTCTAAATATTATTTTTTAGATGTTTTAAAATATAACTAACTGGAAGTATCCTCGATTGATTACATTTTATAATAATCAAATTCAATTATTAATTTAAGTAGGCTACTTTTTAAGCAGTTTTGTTTGAAGTGATGAATTTTTAAAATATAAACAACATTTTTTTTTAACGCTAGTCTTGACAGGGATATGTGACACTTATAAAAAATAGTTAACTACTGCTAATATGTAAACATGTTACTTGTACCATATTCAAGCAAATAAAAATTGATTGATTGGTTGAGGCCTTCAGTGGACTGTTATAAGCTTTTGATAATGTACTTAATCTAAAAATGTAACTTTAACCACTTTCCTTATACAGCTCCACTTAGATCGAAAAGGTTTAAACAATTCAAGAAATGGACGAATATTTTATCACAAAATATTAAACTAAAATACAATTCTGTATGAAAACCACAATAGATGGAGTACTTCGTATTCGGCATTCAGACAGGTTAAAAGTTAACTTCAAAGTATTTTCCAGTTGGCTGACTCTTTCACGTCGTACCTGCTTCTGAAGTATAGTATAATAATCCTGCAATTTGATGTGAATAATTTTATTAAAAAAACTACTCAATGCTGGCAGCAACATCAGGTTCTGTGTTTCAAACCAACCAAATGGATGCGAGTATTCAAAAAACTCTCTTTTAAAAAAAAGTCACTTCACGTTAACTTAGCTTAAAATTCTATGGGTTACAATAATTTAGCTTTTTGATATTTATAGCTTTAACGTTAACAGCTTTTGTCTAAACGACAACAAAAAGCTCGGTGGTTCTCCATCAACTTTAGCTGATATCCTATGAGCTTTAAAAATGTTGGATTTTGATATTAATATTTCAAACGACATTTTCTACGAAAACAAGCTTCTTATGATTTTTTTTGTCTGAACCTGATTGATGGTTATAGTTAATATTAACAAGAGCAAACTCGATTGGTTCAGTTTAACCGGTAAAGTTGTAAAGATCCTATGACCACCTTCTAACTACAACATGAGACCAGCTTGGCATAGCTGGTAGCTAATAGCTCTGTATCATGTCGTAGCAATGTCACCGAAACCACATAGATATAAATAATGTTGCCAGCACGTTCTTCAAAAAAGGAAAACACACTTTAAAGGCATACACTGTGTGTGTGTGTAAAAAGCTGAAGCTGATAAAAGTGGTGTGACCTAATTGTTTCATCCAAGTTTGGTTGACTTCGCTCGTTAAGCAATTGCAACCTATGTCAGAAACGGGCCCTACTTTTAAGATTCAACTTTAGGTCGATAGGCCAACAGAGTAAAGAATAAAGTCGGTTATCCATCCAGTCAGCTTGGGTTTTACATTTACGTGACACGAAATCAAATCGGATAGTGTCAACGCTCTTAAAAATCCCGCACACCTCGCGACTTCCCCCACGGCTAGGCTGATCATAATCACGGTCGCAACTTTCATCGGACTAACTCCGACCAACGTATTATCGATTGTTAGCCTGGAACTGCAGTCCAGTCTTTAAAAATCCCACTCCATCATCATCATCATCACATCAACCCATTACCGGTGCACTACAGAGCACGGGTCTCCTCCCACAATGAGAAAGGGTTAAGACCGTATTCCACCACGCTGGCCCACTGCGGACTGGTGGACTTCACCCACCTTTGAGAACATTATGTAGATCTTTCAGGCATGCAGGTTTCCTCACGATGTTTTCCTTCACCGTTGAATTTTCATTACTTAAAACGTACATAACTTTGAAAAGTTAGAGGTTCAAACTCGGCCTCCGGATAGTGAAGTCGAGCTTCTACCCAAACCGCTATCACCGCTCAAAAACTTGATTAATATCATGTCACATAGTGAACTTTATCATCAGTAATTTAATATTCGAAAGAAGAAGACTTAACATTGCGTAAGGGAGTAGAACTTTCTTGTTCCAACGGTCATCGCACCTGCGACAAGCATGGCCTGCCCTTTACTATTGCCACTTATGATCTCCTGGTAATCTCGGTATTTTAAATGGTATCCTTCAGAAAAACTCCTAACCATAGCCTTTTCCATAACTCGTTAAGAGACATTAGAATGTATTAAACCGTTTATTAGTGTACCCCTAACAATACTTCTACTTCACTTACGTTAAGGAAACATAATTATATATACACAATAAGTGGTGAAGATTACTCACGTATTGCATAAGCTCTTTAGATCTCGATTAAAAAAGCAGTCACGTTGCGAAGAATAGACTGGAGAGAAAACTGCGAAGTGCACTCGGGTTATCTGCGACTATAACTTATCCTTCTTCATAAGAAGGCGCGTTTTTCGTCAATTTCACAGTAAAACCTGCACCTACCTGAGAAGTAGCACCCAATCCAATCAATAATTGGGGGATTTCAGTAAGAACGCACGTAAAAGCAATCAACATGTGAGAGAATCTGGCTTCTATATTTAAATGTTACAAACTTTTTTTTTTATTTAAGACTGTATGAAATTTTCATATTATCTACCCGTTTTTAAAGACAAATTAGATCAGTCATTTGAAATTTTTTAAAAGTGTTTATGTTTACGCTATAATTGCATAATACAATATACAATTATTTGGAAAGCATGAAAAGATATTCCGTCAAGGATAAAATATAATTTCAAATTAGTTAGTAATGCATATATCCGCAATTGGATCGACTTTTTTTTTAAATCAATGGGAACCGTTAGATTTCCTAAGACAAAAAGTACTTCTTCAACATTCTACAGCGGATGAGCCCAACATAGATATCAAACAAATATATAAGAAAGACATTCGCATTTATAATATTTTGTATGGATTTTGACACGTTTCAGACACACGCCTGTTTGAGCAAATTCTATTTATGATTGTCTCACTTACTTTGCTAAAAGGCTGAGCAAAGGTCTTAAGGGATTACTTGCTTCATCGCCTGAGGCCTGTAACAACGTGACGTCTCTCAAGGTCGGATGGCAATCTTGCTATAACCGAACCGATATACAAAGACTTTTTTACTGAAACATTGCGCAATAATTTCAAGTCCAACCGTTTTGCGAATACTAACATACGAAAGCCGAATAGTTATACATATGTATTGATAAATACTAATCTTTATTAAATTAGTTCCGTTTTTGACGCATATTTCTCCATTAAAGACTTTCACAGGAGGTGACTAAAACACCTTAAAAGTGAAAGAAAAGGATTTAGTCGGCTACAAAATTATAATATTAAGATCATTCGGAAAATAATAAACACATGTTATATCATTAAAAATCACCAACATAGTCATATTTACATAGGTTCCCAAGCAGAACGAATATATAATCGGATTTTACGCAACATGAAAATATTTTTATGATGTATTGTTTGTGTGATGTACAAAATTGTTTGTGGGTTGTACAAAAGATGAACTTAACACCAAGGCATTAGTTCCCAGTCTACCTTTCGACGTCACCGTCACGTCACAGAAATTGGCGTCACTAAATTTCGAGCGTAGTAATAGTTAATACTTCAATAAGTCTTCCGGCACAAGATAAACGAAAACCAACGAAAAGAAGCAAGCTGAAAAAATAAACATAAAAAATAGAACAGTTTGTGGCAATCTACGCGCGATGTGACGCGCATGTGTGACTAGCACAATGACGTGCCCACGGGAATAGAAGCACTTTTAATGTCACAGACAGACCATCGACGGTAATAATCTTTTAGTCCAAAGTTTATTTTAAAATTATTAAAAGCGTACTCACATACAGAAAATCTCGTTTTGTAATAAATAAATAAGTACACATCGCCATCGAGCCCAAAGTAAGCGTAGCTTGTTTTATGGATAATCAGACGACTGATGAATATTTTCATTATACATAAATACTTATAATATACAGATAAACGCCCAGACACTGGAAACATTAATGTTCATCACACAAACATTTTTACAATTGCGGGAATCGAACCCACAGTCTTGGACTCAGATAGTAGTATTTGTATTTTTTGTTTTTATTTATTTTATCATATTTTTTTTTTATATTTTTAAAACATACCACTCAAAAAAGTAAGGAAAAGTTGTTTACACTATAAGACAAGTTAGATAAAATGAAGTTTAGAAAGATTTTAAACTAGTAAAACAACATATACGCATACATTTTTAGTAGTATCAGAGTTTTTTATGACAAAGCTCGCAAGGGAAGTAATACTGCCAAGCTTATTTCGGCCGCCAAGCAGCATCGTTATGTTCGGTCTAAAATGCATGTTTACAGGAACATGAACACCACCTTAGGGCAACACCTACATTATTGATGGAAACAGGCTACATTTTCACATTCACAGCTTAATTTTTTCTGAAAGGCACCGGGTAAGATTATGCCTATTTTGTTACAGCTGGATAGTACTCAGAATTTAATGACAGTAAAACCGAAGCAAAGTTTTTAAGTAATTAAAATGTCACTTGCTTCAACTTTTAAGGAAAACAACTTTTACTTGCTTTTAGTCATTTGAACGGGTTCTTTTCATGCCCTAAGAAATGCTGCTTATATTTATAGGCACTGTTCCACTTACTTTGTCTATCAATTTGTCATCAACAGAAAGTCCCCGATTTCTGATGATTCCGGATGTGATTGTTTTTGAATGTGGGCCGTACGGACTAATCAGTCCAACCATCTCATTATTTTCAACGTCACTTTAATTCAAGATCCAAACTTTACAAGAAGAGCCCTTTGGTTAACTTTCCCCCTGATTTATTTGATCCCTAGGGCACAAACTCTTGTGAAGCTTTCCATCCAAATTTAACAGTAACGTATAATCTATACATCTATAGGTACAATTCAATAAAATAGTCAACGATTCACTACAATTTTGCTCATTATCTGATTGGAGGTACGTTGGTTGAGGTAATCTTTTAAACGACAAAAAAAAAAATTTTTACATTCTATTGATAATTGAAAATATTAAATTTGTTTCGAACTTTTTCAGTTAACGGGGGGAAAAGAGGTCCGATTGGAAAAAAAAAACCAAACAATCAGTAACTGAGAGGAGTTCAAACCTATTATTAAAAATAAATACGCATCGCTTTACTAACATAAAATAACGAGGAAATCTGTTGTAAAAACGATCTGGAATACACTTCCAGCTTCCATTTTCTCCACTACCTAAAATATGAGTACCTTAAAATAAAGATTTGATAGGCATCTTCTAGGCAAGCGCGCTCCACCTAAGGCTGAGTCATAACTTACGATCAACTAGCGGACGTCTATATATTTAAAAACAATCATTGAAGTATACACTCTACAAGTTCTTAGCTCTATGGTTTAGCCTGTTCCATAATAGCATCTGTGGAAGGCCAAAGTTAATTCGGTACGGAAATAAAATTAGCCAGCCCGAAGTGTGAATAGACGGATTGGGGGCAATGACCGGCATCACAACATAACTTTTTTTCTTATTTTACGTGGAGAATATGAAGTTTGTTCCTAGGAGTACGCCGCACGTTTTAAATGATCGTTACTTATGGGCCATACAAATAAACGTGGAATGATTGGTGTTTTGTCACGCTGTGACATTTGAAAGGTAATCTCAGTTCAAGTGCGACAAAACATTAAATCGATAACTATTCGGACGTCATTTCACGTTTATTTTAAAGGCCTACGGCTGCTAGACAGTTGTCATAAGCCACAAAAAAAAACGAAGCGTGTTATAGAGCCACCGCGCATTTGAAGTGATCGCGTCGTGGTGCACAGATGTAGGTATAAAGAAGAAAGTATGTAAGTAAGTAAAGAATGAAGTATGCTTTACCGCTTCTATTCTTTGATAATGGTCATTATGACTTCAAAGCTATATATTATAAATAATAATAATAAATATACTATTATAATACACACAACGCCATCTAGATTGCGTTAGTGGCTTGGGTTATGGCTACTATGACGACTGATGAATATTTTATGATGATATCTGATAATGAATAAACGCAGACAGAAAAACATTCATGTTCATCACAGACATTTTCCAGTTGTGGTAATCGAATCCACAGTTTTCGACTCAGAAAGCAGGGTCTAAACCAGAGACGTTCATAGGGGTTTAAACCAGGGTATGCATAAAGCAGGAAGATCGCCTAAAATTAAAAAAATCTCCTTCTATACAAGTTGAATGAAATTGTTAGGGTAGGCATTTGTGCATCTATAAAGCGCACGCCACTGGTCTTAATATATCTAGTGTCTGATTATATGTGTTCAGAACAATGACCATCTGAACCGCAGAGTGGACAACCTACAGGGTTAGACAAAAAGTATATACTTACCTGTAGTACAGAAATTTAAACCAGTATGTTATAATTTTTGATAGAACCAGGGTCTCATATCCGTAGCTTAACATGCTAACCATACTAGACCAACCATTCATCATCAACAGCCCACAAGCGTCCACTGCTGAACATAGGCCTTTCCAAGAGCGCTTCACCACACACGGTCCTCCGCCTTTCTCATCCAGCCGCTTCCAACCACCTTTTTAAGGTCATCTGTCCAGCGGGCTGGAGGTCGTCCCACACTGCGCTTACCGATTCTCGGTCTCCACTCCAGAACACGTCTGCCCCAACGGCCATCGGTCCTACGACAGACATGACCCGCCCACTGCCACTTCAACTTGCTTATCCTATGAGCTATGTCGGTGACCTAGTGCGCTGCACGACTTTAAATTTGTGGATTAAGTCGACTGTTAGTGTCCACGTCTTGGCTCCATATGTAATTACAGGCAGGACACACTCGTTAAAGACTTTCGTCTTGAGGCATTGGGGTATCGGCGAATCGAACCAACCATTACTAAAGAACTATCGTTCTATAATAGCGCAAGTACCAATAATCGACACTTTGAACGATAGTTATCACCGGAGTTGGCCTCGTGACGTCGGCGAGCGAAGATCGAGATAAGCCATACCTGCCAATAGTTTCTTTGTGATCAATCGTAATTCTTGGTACATAACATACTTACCGTGCGCATAAAAAAGCTGTAATAGTTAAGGTTTCGAACTCCATTTTGGGGAACCCAGTTGCATCTCACGTACTTTTCAAAGTATGTGCGTTTTTAAGCAACTCAATGCCACTTACTTTAACGAAAGGAAAACATCATGAGTGTACCTTCATGCTTGTCAAATGAAATGTATTTATTTGTATGAATATGTGATAAAATGTTCTTAACAGAATAAAAAGTCGCAACATATCCATTCAGGCAACCCCAACATACAAAATTTGGTCAATTATATAAGTATAAGCAATCTAGTTCTGAAATTGCGGAAATTCGTCAATTGAATACAGTGCATTGCTCAATAGCCACTTTTTCAATGTATCCTTAAATTTGATACGGTAATATGCCTATTGATTCTGGGATTGCATTGAATATCTTTACACACATGGCACTACAGTTTTTCAAATAATATAGTAATAGGTTGATATAAAGACGAAGAAATATAACAAACTGAAACATCAACTGTCCTATTTAAATATTACATTTGCAAATTGGCCATCGCTCTTTTCACGGAAACGGATCGATTTAATTAGCGAAATCGATTTGTTAAGACAAAGCAAATATTTGTTAGGACCAATACCTACTTAGGTGCTCAGTCAACAGATATCTGTTTTATCGGATTTGGGAGCCGCTTTTGTTCAGCGACTAGTTTAATGTGTTCTGTCCAACTAGTTAAGGGGGGTCGACAAACACTGCGTTTTCCCTTGCGGTTTCACCATTATAACACTGCACGGGCAGGATCCAGTATTTTTTTTCCACTACAAGTTAGCCCTTGACTACACCTGCTGGTAAATGAAGAAGCCTCCAGACTTGACCAGAGAAAATTCAGAAATTATACATTCTTTCCCCTGCCGTGAATCGAACGCAAGACCTCCCGCTTAAATCAACAGCGCTCTTTGCTGAGCTAGGAAGGTCGAAGACCGGTTTCTCTCCCGGAGAAAGAAAAAAAGGTTTACCCCACAGTTTCCGAGCATTTGCGCACGGGGGGAAGTAGGTAATATACAAATATTGTAGGTACGTGTAATAATAAACGGAAGTAAAATTAAATAACTATTTTCTATTGCCGTGTCTTGGCGGATCCCTTTTCTGTAGGGTAGCACAGACAGGATACATAAATATACCCCACGATTATATCACTAGACAAGGGATATAATTACCGTGTCCACGGGAACAGGGAATAGGAGATGTTTACCTCCGTTTATTTTTTTTTTATACATATACATATAATTTCCACCTGTGTGCCAGTGATCTGGTAGTTACATTTTAATCCTTTAATTTTTATCCATTACCCGGGGATATAATGGTCTCCTGCCCATGTTAGCCGCCTAGGGGATATGATCGGAGGATATAATTTTTTCTTCTGCCTACAATAGTGGGTAGGTAGACCTTTGTAGTATGTACCCTATATTACCACTTTAGTTTTGACACTTCTACGGTCGCATATTTCCACTGATTAATATCTTATAAAAATAATAGCCAGATAAACTGGATAGATACGTACATAGCCAACGGTATTTAAAAAAATCATATTTAGAGCAATGCGACTTGAGTTTACCTATCTGTACACAGTTTCCAAGTAACAAAATCTTTATCAGAGAGATAAAAAACATCGATCTTCAGATAATATGTGATTTTGAGAGACGCATGACCATTTTGGCGAATAGTGTATATAACTCAACAAGTGTACATCGCGCAGCTATCTAAAACTCCGTTTATTAATCGGGTAACGTAACTGATTTCCATAATTTATAGTAATATTATTTTGTGCTAATTTTAAATTTTCTTATCTTAAAGTTATTTTGCCTTTCCAATAATAAAATATTATCCCCCGAAGCAAAAACGACGTGAATTATTCCAGAGTGTTCTTAGTTATATATGATGAAAATCGGTCCAAGAATACCGCGCCACAAAATGGCAGATTACCTAGTTTTTCACAACACCCTTAATGAAATGAAGGGGCTCGACTAGTAAAATACTAGGTATACACTATGACAAATTTCAAATCCAAAATGGCCGCCACCACAAAATGGTGAATTACATTTTTTTTTTACTATACTGAAGGTAGTATGGGTATTTAATGAAAGGTATAACCGTATAATCTTATCCCTATCCCTATCCCTATCCCTACTTCCCTACTAATATTATAAATGTCAATGTAAGTTCGTTTGTTACGCTTTCACGCAAAAACTACTTAACCGATCATCATAAAACTTTGTACACATATTGTTGGAAGTGTTAGAAGTAATATAGGATACTTTTTATCCCGAAATGAAGCTCGGTTCCTTTGGGAGAGGGGATGAAAGTGTTTGACGATTGAACACCATAACTCCGACAAATTATAACCGATTTAAATAAATATTTTTGTACTATAGAGGTTATAATATGTGTTTAATTTTGCCCGAACTTTGTGTAGATCTGATGAATGTGGTTGGAGATAGAGGACAGAACTCCTCAGCGGACAGCAGCAAACCCCTCATTTAAGGCTTAGCGATACTGAATACTTAAATTTTTTTAGAACTACAACTAAATTGCCACATCTAAGAACAAAATCAAACGCAGACGAAGTCGCGGGCAACAGCTAGTAAATCTAGTTGAACAATGAGTATTAAATTGTAATCAGGGGTTTTTGAATTTTTAATTTATAATTATATTACTTTGGATAACGTAACTGATCTTTTAAATTTAAAAAAAATATTATTATGTTGTGTTATTTTAAAATTTTGTTACCTTAAAGTATCTTTTCACTATAATTAAATCTCGGCTAGTCTTAAAATAGAAAATAAAAGCCCTTCAGTAGAAAGTTTGTTCCTGTTACGACTATAAGCTGCCTTGAGAGGAATTAACTTGTTTTCCATAATTGAATTCTTAAGTAGGTATCTTATATAAATTATCTAAGTCGGTATTTGTTTACAACATCTTCAAGGTTTTATCTTCTATGAATCCCGTCTAATAATTTAGTAACATGGTCGTATTTTTTCATCATCATGGTCCTATTTTGTTTGGTATATCGTTTTAAGTTGAATATTTTTAAGTCAATAATAAAATGGATATTATACTGACATCATTGGGGTCCTCCCACCAGACCAGATCAGAAATAAATCAGAAGTTATTAATTCTCAAATTTCCCCTATCGAACCAAAGACCTCCCACTTAAAACCACAGCGCTCACCGGTACAAGAAGGTCATCAATCTGCCCAAGTTATAGCGTGTGTACTTACTATATTTGATTTTTACTAACTTTGTGTTCTCTTTTTTCCACAGCAATACCAGCGATGCATATTGAAGTACAAGTGGCACTCAACTTCGTTATATCATATCTATACAACAAGCTGCCGAGGCGGCGGGTGAACATCTTCGGGGAAGAATTGGAGAAGGCGTTGAAGGAGAAGTTCCGGGGTCACTGGTACCCGGACCGGCCGTGCCGGGGGTCAGCGTTCAGATGTCTGAAGACCGGGGGTCCTTTAGACCCAGTTCTGGAGCGCGCGGCGCGGGAATCCGGCGTACCAGTACGAGACGTTCTAGAGCACCTACCACGGGATCTCGCTGTTTGGGTTGATCCAGGTAAAGTTCAAATTAGTAAAGCTTATTCAAGACTATCTATAATCATCATCATTATAATATCCACCCATTACTGGACGGCGCACTAAAGGGCACGGGCCCCCTCCCACTATTAGAAGGGTGTAGGCCGCAGTCCACAACACTGGCCCAGTGTGGATTGGTGGGCTCCACACACCTTTGAGAACATTATGGAGAACTCTCAGGCGTCCTGATTTCGTCACCGTTGAAGTGAACGCACATAACTTATAAAAGTTGCGTGCTGGGATCGGAACTCTGCCCTCTGAAAGTGTAGCCGAAGTCCAAACCACTAGGCTATCCCCAAGTATGGACATATAGATTCATTTTATGTATATTTCGGACCCAAGCGTTTATAGGTGTATTGCTAAAATAGGTAGATAAATATGATGTTATGTAACATGGATGTTGAAAGTTATTGAGCGCAATTTTCATTTATTTCCTCAATTTATCTTCTTGTAGCCGATAGTCAAGTTAGCTATACCGGCTAAACTTTCACTTTAACGAGTGTCGGATATAACTAATTTGGGCTTACTAGAAAAGTATATAGATATAGGTACGGTACCTTATACCTATAGCATATAGATTTATATAAATACTACAAGGTCTGGTTGATTATATACCTATTTTAGTTTTGAATCTTTTCTTTATTCCACTACTACTTAGTTAGCTAAGTTGTTTATCACTTAACACCAGATGAGATCATCTCTTCAACTATGGCCACCAACCGATTGGATTGCAGTCCAGTCCTTGCCGCTGACATTGTCTAAATTAGCTTCTTCCGATCAAACCGGCAATCACTCGCTAAACACACATAACACAGCTGTTTCATAATAAAGCGACCTTTGGCTATTTCTGTTAGCGTTAGGCTTTTTAAAACCTATAATGTGAGCGTTTTCTAAATAATCATTGAAGAATCAACTAAGAGGTAGTTTCAACTGTCAGTTGGTTTTTATTGCTTTAAGCTGTGAACTCCATATTAATTATTTAAATGTAATATTAAAAGGTATAGTGATATAGACACCCTAATGCTGATCATCTATGTGGGAATTTAGCATATGTTAAAACAATATTATATTATGGAGGCAATAGCATAATTGTGTTTTACATCTATCTCATAGAAAACTGATTTAAACGGGTTTAAAGTAGCCTACTCTGCGGCTATTCTTATAAGCTATGATAAAAAGATAGGTAGTAGATCTAGCTATCTTTTTGCATATTAGTATGTGTATGCAAAAAGTAACGTCAATCCGAAGCACGCCAGCGGCTCTGTTGCTGCGTGAAAGAAGGGAAACTCAACAAATGAACTTTCACAATATTAAACGAAATTTCACTACGGCATTTAAAATAAAATAGTACGTAAAGATAGGGTTCTACAAAGAACACTGGCAAGATTCTGCCTGAATATTTTCAGAGGCGTCTACAAATGTTAAATGAACATAAGTACTATTTGAAATTTCCAACCTCAACAGATATGATTATGGTATGTTGATAATGAGGTAATAAATGGAATTCGCCAGAGGACTTGAGTAGTAATATAGCTTATTGTGCTAGAGTTCGTCCGGGAAAGTCCGCCATGCTTATTTCTGCTGCGGAGTAGCATTACTACATTATGTATTATTGTTATATGTTGTTGATGTAGTTTAGGTTACCTATTGCACTATCCCGTTTCCATAATCATTTATTTTTTTCTTTCATTAAGGGTTGTCTGGAGGACATCGCTTAAAGCAATAAGACCGCCTTTGCGCATTTTTGTTTTTCTTGTATTACTGTTTCCAATATTGATTATCTTTATCCCTTAATTTTGTGCAATAAAGAATTTATCTATCTGTCTACTCTGTTCCGATCTCAAGGACGTGGTTCCTGGTGTAATAATAGGCCTATATTATCACCTTCCCCTCAGTTTAGAGCACACAGGACGAACCGTGTAGGTGATAATAATCCACGTCCTCGGTCCATCAATATACTGTAAAAATTATTTAAAATGTTCCTCTCTTTCTATATAGTTCATACGAATAAAGTTGTTTTTTTTTAATTCCAGGTGAGGTGTCATACCGCATCGGAGAGAAGGGCGCAGTGAAGGTTCTCTTCAGCAGCGATGAACGCGCCGCAGATGAAAGGACCGATAGAGAGGTAAAAGGCCTTTTCAATTATTTTTAGTTAAACTTAGCCAATGAAAAGAGATAGCAACATGCGTTGTTTGGAAGTTTGCTTGATCTGCATCACTCATGTGACAAAACTGTGTGACCTGTCACGAGACGCCTGGCAGATGTGAAACATCGAAATTATATACATAAAAGAACAGAAGGAAGATCAAGCATTACAAACTTGTTTCATAAGAAAATGACTATTTATTACATAAATATGCATTCTTATTAAATACAAAAATTTTAAATTGAAGAATTTATTTGAAATTGCTACAACTCAACTACGTAAAAAACACAATGTATTCCATCATATAACGTGGCGATGCGTCGTCCCAGCCGGTATCGCCACGCCAACGATCAGGTTTACCCTTGCCCTATACATGTTTCACCTCAAAAAAATGAATGTTAAATTACTGATGTTGGAACGCAGCAACTGCTGAGTTTCTTGTCGATATCTTCTCTGTAGAATCTACCTTTTGAACCGAAAAGAAGTAAGTACATAATGTACCTCTAAAGCCTGTGACGATTTATTTCGGTTTTTATTTGCACGTTTTATAAGTCGTTGCGTTGTTGGCCTTAACCCCTTCTTATTGGAGGAGACCCGAGCCCTGTAGTGGGCTTGTAATAGGTTGATATGCATATGATGATAATTCGTTGCGTGGTATAGTAACCACTGAATAATTAAATGTTTAAACTTGAATTTAAACATTGTTTAAAATTACCTTGGGAATTTATAAAAGCATATAAATACACAACAGGAAGGAATACAACGAAAGACTCAATAGCATATGTTATGGTTGCAGGTGACCCGCGCGTTCAACCCGGAGGCGCAGTGCTTCCGGCCCGTGGAGCCGGTGGCGGCGCCGTCGCCGCCAGCGCCCGCAGCTTTCTCGCCGGGCCCGCCGTTCCGCGCGCAGCCGCTCACCTTCACCACGGCCACGTTCGCACAGACCAAGTTCGGCAGCACCAAGCTCAAGACCAGCAGCAAGCGCGCCAACCGCATGTCGCCCACTGAGTTCAGCAACTACATCAAGCAGCGCGCTGTTCAGCAGCAGCTGGCAGCGCGGGCGCTGTCGCCGGCCAGCGACCCGGCCGCCTACTTCCTGGCTCGGCGCGAGGCACCAGGCGCGGCCGCGCAGTTACTGCTCGCCAACTGAGTCGCGCCCGCCCGCGCCGGCCGCTCATAGAGTCTTTACTTTTGTACGAGAGACGCGCGCCGCGATTTATTTTTTTATTTTCCGCGGGGGCGTCCCGCGCCGCCCGCCGCTTGTGATATCTGTACGATTTTCCGTAACTTTTTGTATTCTCGTTCGTTACGTCGATGTGTAAATTTATCGATAGGAGCAATAATCGGCCGAGCGACTCGCCGGCGATTTATTTTCGTACTATTTAAAGCCGAGTCGAGTTTTAGATGTCTTCGTTCGATATCGATATAATATTCGTAGTTTAAGGGAGCGAAGGGCCGTGAGGCCGCGTGCGCTTACGACGACGTACCTTCTAGAGCGAGTCTGTATACATACGTCCTCCGATCTAAATAAATAGTAATATTTAAATATGTATACATTATAATATATATTCGTACGCAAATTGTCTAATTTTTCACGTGGATACGAATGGCCAATAGAGAAATTACGTATTTTTAATATTGAAAATTAAATTCATACTGTCTAAGTATATAGCGTACTGGTATGTATATACTCAACGTAATAATGTTTGCATATCCGGTCGGACGCGGTCGGACGGTGCGGCGCGGAGGCCGCCCGAAGGCGTCGGAGATCTCACCTAGTGTAATCATCACTCGTACGATTGTACCCTTATAATAATTAATATACATAAAATATTATAGGATTAGCTACGTTTCAATCTAACAGTATTTTTTTAAGAAGATATTAGTCCTCGTGTACATTGCCGGCCGACCGCACCGCGGCGGCGGGCCTTAGTCTGTATGGTATATTTATATGATATTGTTATAAAAGACATGAATATGGATAAATGATAGAAAAAATATTTCTCAATTCATAATCTAACGGGTGCATGCAAATTCATGGAAAATAAAAAATTCTATGTGTTATTTATCTTTTTTATATTTCACTTGGCAATTGAGTTCAGTGTTTCAATCGAGGTCGACGATAGCGATAGGTAACTGTGCTTAGATATGCGATATGCGGGTAGTCAGCTTGTCGTTCATTGGGAGTTGCGACGCTCGGGGGTCGTCGGATGTTTACGTCGCGTGACACGGCATTCGCCGTCCGCCATTGTGGATCCACACTGCGTGCACGGTTAGGCAAAATTACATACGAATACATTTGATACGTTTATAAAACTGTAAAATTCGCTTCAAAATTATTAGATAAATATAAATATTGTATTAAGTTATAGTTAATGGCGTTGCACACTGTATGGATTCACGTTATGTTTCGATGCACAAGAATGACAAGTTGTATACGAAGATGTGCAACTATTTTTTTACTATTTTTATATTTTGATTTAGATTAAGTCTAGTTGTATGATTTCGGTACCTTTAAATGTACTTTATTAATGTCCTATTCTTATTAAATTACGTAAAAGTAATTATAGGAACTCGATTGAAAAACTGGCCAAAACGCTACGTATTTTGTAGATAAAATCTATAATGTAAGATTAATATAATACAATTTAGTGTAATGAGATTTTTTATTAATAAAGATACTTTTTATTTTTCTTTCTTTTGTAAGATATATTCGATGGAAGTGTTAAAGATAGTAATATATTTGCATAATAATATAGTTAAAGCGGTTCTCCTGTCCGCTAATATAATTAGTCAATAATAATTTTTCATATTGTTGTACGACTTTTTAAGTTTATATTAAAATGTTTTGTGCAATCTACACGATTGTTCATATTTTGAACCCCTCTACCCTCCACGCTAAACGCAAACTTCGACGCCGCAACGCAGGTTGGCCAAAGTTTGGTCTTGCCAAGAAACAGTCGGAAGACTTAAGATACAGTCTTGCTTGACCACTCTGATGCAGAAGCTAAATTTACTTACGTATAATGACCGTGCGAAGAGTTAAAGAGTGACTGTTAGCCATAGAGAACGTAGTAAGTTACAATTGAGAAATTAGATGTAAGTGTGACAACGGCAAGAACTATCATATCAATAGCATTGCGAACCTTAGTAGGTACTTACTCATATAAAAAAAATATATAGCGATCTCTCAGCATCAATATCGTGATTATCAACTCATTACGCCGACAACCCACTGGGGCATGGGTCATCTCATAGAATGAACTTTTCCTCCGGCGTAGACTACGACCCTTCGTAGTCTACGCCGGAGGAAAAGTGCAGATTGATAGACGTCACACACCTTTGAGTAGATTATGGAAACAAGTGATATTTAATTGTGATATTTAATAGTGATATATAACTTTTTGGGGGTATTTGTCACAAAAGCAAATACCCCTAGTGCCTGCTGGGGATTGAACAGCACGGGTTCAGCTCCCTGAAAGGGATGCCGAAGTCCTCACCTCTATCTATCGCTAGAGGTGAGGCTATCACTCCTATCGTACGTTCTTACAAGCAAATACTTGTCGGTACAAACCGAACGCAAACCTCCTTTTATTTTAAATCTACGAGATAATTGAAGTTTTTGCCTAGCTTTTTCTGGCAGTCAGGAACAACTGCTTTAAGCTGATACTGTAAAGTGAAGTTATCTTAAATCTAAAATACCTAGTCTTCAAAGATAACATAAAACCGTTCTAGTAGTAAAAAGGCATGAAGAGTCTCTTAGAGCTATCGACTGCCCTGATAAAGTCAGCTCACAGTGAGAAAGTAGCAGTAGTACCTATTGCTTCATCCTTTAAATCCATATTGCTACTGATAATTGAGTGAACTAGTAGTTACTAGCTGTTTAAGACTGGTGTAAGATATCAAAGGCAGCTTCAAGCTGCTGACTATATATCATAACTAGAACTGTTCGAAAAATGGATGCTTCTAAAAAAGTGCTTATTATAGTGAAGTTAATAAATAAATGAAATAAATATAAATATACTGCGACAATACAGACATCGCTATCTAGCCCCAAAGTAAGCATAGCTTGTGTTATGGGTACCAAGATAGATATCTTTATGAATATAATACACGTAAATACTTATAATATACTGATAAACACCCAGACACTGAAAAACATTCATGTTCATCACACAATTCATCGATCATTATTTTTTATATTTTTTTCGAACTACCCGTCATATTTTGTATGTAGCTTTAAAATACTTTACCTACTTAAAATTCTGAGCGCTTAACGATGAATACCGGTGTACGGATAAACCAGACTGGGTTTTTGTTATGCCGTAACAGATATTATTATGTTAAGATAAAAAATGTATATTTTTCATTAAATAAATTAAATTAAATAAACAACATTTTCCAGTTGTGGGAATCGAACCAACGGCCTTGGACTCAGAAAGCAGTGTCGCTGCCCACTGCGCCAGTCGGCCGTCAGTTAGGATAGCCTTTTTTCAAATGTGTTTAAAAAACAATCACATTAAAGTGAGCCGGAATTCTGACATCAAAATGGCGGCTGCTTTTAGTAGAAACAATCCAATGACTTATTTCGATAAATTGAATATATATTTTAATTATAAATCTTTGTTCTCGTCAAATTATTCCATGTTGAGGCAGCTACCCTATCCTGGGTACGCCCATCTGTAGGACCACAGTATACCATTATATTATTATAGTCGTGGTCCTTTGGAGTAAAGGCGAAAGAAAATATGTGTATATTTTAATAATAAGATATGTAAATAACAAATTTTTAATGGTTCTTTAAAACATATTTCCTTTTCAAACCACTTAGGAGTCCGGGAATCGAAGCACATACGTCGCGACAGACAAACAGTCAACAATGACCGTTTTTCTATCATGACTTCCGGAACGCTCTAAACCAATAATTGATTAAATGAAAAATCGATATTTTATTAAGTCACTTTATTGAAACCACAAAGATGACAAAAATAAACCTCATCTATGGACAAAATATGATGTATGCGCAAATAAACTAATGGGTACCTATATAATATTGTAGGTACGTACGTACAAAAGGTTTCATTTAAACACTGTCAATTTACCGCAAATACAAATTTATACATTTTAGGTATAATAACTGGCATATTTAATTGATTTTTCACTTTTAAAAATATTCGTAATAAACTGTACACCAACGATGATTCCACGTAAAAATCCTTTTTTCGATAATTCAACATTCATACTTTTCTTAATTTAATCTCCATTTTTATATAATTGCAAACAATAAGACACTTGATTATAAATTGTACCTATTTACATACATATGGCCTTACTAATAAACATTGTTTAAAGCTGGAGATTAGTAAAACAATGGTCTCTCTCTCTCTCTCACTCACAGTCATTAGTAATTTGATTTCCGGACGAAGACAAAACATTGCGTAACAATGCAACAACTTTAGAATGTTTATTAGTAAGGGGGATAGAAATTTGTCGTGAGCACATATAAATCGCCTCTTAGGTATGGCTTAAGTATTAATACGCGGTACATTAAATCACTCTAGGTACTCCATATATTTCTAACTTGTCTTATTATGTAAACAAACTTTTCATTACGTTTTTGTGTAAATTCTATTTTAGACAAACGTTTAGAATTACATTCTTTAATATAAAATTAGCGCATGTTTTCATATTTTTAAAATCTACATCAAATGTAACGAAAAATATGATTAACAATTTAAGACAAATTAGAACAAAATTGAGTATGAAGACCCATAAATGGCCAGTAGTGGTTCTTTAGACCATCGGTTAAGTTTTGTTTACTGAAAAGTTTACACACTTATATTGATGTTTGGTCTCCGCTTCGTTCAAATCACATTCTGTCGGTTTAGGTCATTAACTGAAGGAAAACTATCTTAACATGTCTTTCACTCTAAATATATGCATTTAAGAATCTACAAAAATCGTAATGTTACGTTTTGAGCTTATGAGAACATTTACATTCTTGGGTTTGCAGTTTTTTGTCAAGCAGTTTACGTTAAGATTGTTTAGCTGTAGTGAATTACCTAAATAAACTTTGTACCAATTATGCACACAAATCTCTAGACGAGACCAAGTTGGCATCTCTAAGAACAGTGGTTTTCATTATCACGTAACCTGTGCAAAAAGATAGTACTTTAAGACCTGCTAATTTGGTTTAGTTCAGAGATTGGTTCATTATAGATATGGTACTCGTGTAAATACGTTTTACATTAGGATAATAGCGTCATAAATGCCACTTCATATAAGAATTTGTACCGACCTTAACTGTGCTGAAAACATACTATTAATTGGCAGGGTCATTACGTATCACGCGACAGGTTTGCGACAGGCGTAAATTTTGCGATGACTGCTGTCAAACGTCACTTTTGTTTATTTATTGTGTTGAAAAGTGACCTTTGACAGCGTTGATCGCGAGGTTTACGCCCGTTGCAAACCTGTCGCGAGATACGTAACCACCCTGCCGATCATTTTTATATAAAAAGTTTTATAAGCCACTACTGTTATGAACGCAGCCAATAAATATGAACTCGGTGCCTATTTGAGTGAGATTTTCCACCAACGTTTATTCGATCGCGTGAAATATTTAGTTTATATTTAGTATTGTTCTAGATAGCACTCTTTCGATTCTATACGAATCGTTGTAAACTTGCACGCGATCGAATAAGTAAACGTAGGTAGTCAATCTAAGCACCCTGAACATGCCAAATTCAGCGTAGTATGTAGTGTAGTAGTATTGCCGCATTTTACTAGTACGCCTGTAGTATCTAGGAGTTGGTTGCAATCCTTCAGTCGGATTAATCTGAGCTTACAATGTTTTCGGATCCGGTTCGATAATACTAGGTCCACGTCCATCCGCGATCCGTGAATTTAATGTCATTATTGGGGAAAAGCTGATCCTGCATTTCTATTTAATTTAGCTCGAATGATGCCAATCAAATCATTTTAAACGCTCGGACCGATTTAGATTCTCAAGGCAGTAACGTCTGTCGGGTCTACTTTCTAATAGATGTATATTATAATTTAGATATAAATGTAGTTATAAATGTATAGGCTTTCGCTTTGCGAGAAACTTATAGCACAACAAACTAAACGGCCCAATAGCAAAAAGTGATTCACTAATGCGGCCATTTCGATGGAACTATTGCAATAAAATTCGTTCTGAAATAAATTATATTGGTATGTAAAAGTATTTCCCCTTTATTTATTTACATGATTGATATTTAAAAAAAAAGTATCTGTCGAGTGTTGTAAAATACATACTTAATAAATAATGTCAATATTCATAGACACGTAATTTGGCACGGTTCTTTTAAAATCATTAAATTTTATAATTGTTTATTTGATTTGAAACATAGTCTTTGTTTTCTTAGCTGGTTATTAAGGTAAAAAAAACAAACGTTTTCAACCTTTTTAGAGATTGTTGAAACTTGATTATTTTGAAAGTGAAACCGTTGGAACATTCAAGAAAAAAAAACTTGAAATTTACAATGATATACCAACTAACTTTAAAGCAATATTTAAAACTCTATATTTCTGGATTCTTCCATGTAGCGTAAAGCGATATTAGTTATTGATTAAACGTAAAATGAGCGCTGATGATCACACTACGGAACTGAGTTATAGTTACATGCGAAAAAGTTGATAGTTAATTAAAGTTAGATTAAGTGTAACAAACATTAAAGTATGGTAAAATACCTATAACAATAGGTAAGACACTTATTCCAATGAAAATGTAAGAATCACAAAGTGCGGTAGCGCTCTTTTTACGTGAAGCCATTTAACGAAACGTGTTTATTTTTGTTTTCCTACATTTAATAAACACATGATATACTGTAATATTTGTGCAAGATTTCTGATGATTGGAACACGAACATTTAGAAATTTCACAAACTTAGGCTCCGAGGAATAGTAACCATAGATGAGGGAGACACATCCTTAGTGGTTAATTTAGTTTGTATAAAATATACATTTGAAGTTACTATGAAATAATCAGTACATTTTAATAAAACTTAATCAAACCTTTCCATTTTTCAAACTTATCAAATCCCTAATTAGCATTCAATAAAGTAAATATTTACACACTTAAATTAAAATTAAACTCAAGCTATAGGTAAATTATTATAATATTAAGAAGACATGTCATACTTATAAATATAAATAGTATAACACTGTAGTATAGTGACTGACACTGACTATTTTCAAAATTTTGGCCCATTTCCAATATTTCATAAAACATAAAAAAGATAAAATTATCATTCCACTTGAAATACCATTGTTTTAAATTATAGTAAAAACTAACCTATTCACTTAATCCAGAGTCATACCATTAAAAATGTTGGGAAAACCAACAAACTTCCTAATGATTATTGTAATAATGGATTAATAAAATAAATAACAAAATACATGAGCAAAATCCTAAACATAGTATTTAAAATCAAATACCTAATACAGGATTGTAATATGAAAATTAAAACTATTCGCCCCACGGCAACCAAGGAATGACAACGTATAATAAATGATACTTTAGTATCTTCACACACTGGACACCCTAGAATCATCGAAAATCGTATTTACAATTAGAAAATGACACTTAATATCACGTAAGTCACTCTATAGAAACATTGTTCCACTCTTATTTTTACTTAGTTTCAAATTTTAGTAAACCTCATTTTGCATGTCTGAGTTTAAAGCAGTTAAACGATCAGTGCATCATTTCAATGTGACGTTGCAAACTCTTTTTGTTCATATAAAATCGGTCACACATTGCACAGGGGAAAAAAACTTTTTCGTTGTCAGAGTGCCTAGCCCTGGTGTGCGAGGAGAGGTCAAGGGCGCGGGCGAAATAGACCTTGCAAATGTTACAAAAGAATTTAGAGGGTGTCGCGTGCATTGTACGGTGGGCTATCAGGTCGCGAGGGGTGGCGACGCCGTCCCCGCACTGGCTGCATGTGAACTCCCCGGGCTGCTGCACCAAAGTGGACCCCTCGTCATCAGACTCACCGGAGTCCTCGGCGTGGTGCACAGCCTTGTGTGAACTCAAATCCTTCTCACTATCAAACTGATCGCCGCAAACATCACACGCATGCCCGTCATCTTCTATTTGGCCTACACTAGACGACCCTTCGCCGCCTTCGT
Source organism: Pararge aegeria (assembly GCF_905163445.1). Lineage (NCBI taxonomy): Eukaryota > Metazoa > Arthropoda > Insecta > Lepidoptera > Nymphalidae > Pararge > Pararge aegeria. The sequence goes on along the minus strand of NC_053185.1, from coordinate 14,476,181 downwards.
AATGTTTTTTCATATGCACTAGAAGAGTAGACTTGCGAGTAAAACTCTTATCGCAGACTGGACAAAACACAGAATTCGGTTGATGCACCTCATCCATGTGACGTTGATATGCAGCTCGCTTGGTGAACTCTTTATCACAAATATTACAGTACCTATCTTCGGTACCACCGGACATGCTATTCTGTTGATCCATTTCGATAGAATCATCGGAACGCAACTTCTTATTGGGATTGACAACAGTCACCTCCACTTCTGGGGGGAGTCTTCTTTTCGCTACGCTTGTCGCCGGCGTCGGTTGCGACGAGCGAGTTATTGGTGGTTGGGGTGCTTCAATGACCTCGTGTTTACTTATTTTGGTCGTTACTTTATTCTGGGGCATCCAAAGTCCAGTGTTATTAGCAGCCGCCTTGCCGTCAGGAGACCTCAAATGCCAGCCACGGTGGCTCTTCAAAGCGGCGATCGAAGTGTAGCTCTTGTGACATATTTCGCAATCGAAGGTTTGCGGCTGCGATTGTATTTGATTGATACATTGATGATTTTGCAAAGCCAATAACCCAACAAACTGCTTACCACAGGTATCACAAGGATATCGCGCTTGGAACTCAGCAGTAGGATCGACCAGATCCTGCTCTGCTTCGTAGTCGGCATCCGCCTCTTGCGTCATTTCTTGAGATTTACTCGTTCCTTGATTCGCATCATAGCCCAACAGTTCGCGAGCGTGTGTCGATTTTAAATGCTCGTAAAGTTCTTGCGTCGAGTTGAGTGGTTTCCCACAAATTTTGCACATTTGAACAGAAGACTTGTGAATGTTTTTTCTGTGACGGTAATAAGATTTCTTATCTGAAAATGTAATTTTGCAGATTGTGCAACTTGACCGCCCTTCTGCCGTTGTCGGTATCACTTGGCCATCCGGACCAGTTGTATTAACAATACCGTGTTTAGCTCGTTTGTGTTTCCACAAACTGGTTTTAAGCGGAAAGCGTTTATAACACAATTCACAGGAGTATGGGAGGGCATCTTGTGATGTCTGTTGCGAGCTATTGGAAATGTTTGTAAAATTAAAACTGTTGAATTGCGGAGTCGATAAGATGACGCCATTTTCATCCACATTGTAATCATCTTCTTCTGTAGATGCGTGCATAGTATTTTCCTCACTATCGTTTCTGTCATTAAGTACATCTGCATGAAGAACCTTCTTGTGCTTCCATATGTTTTTCTTATGCATGAATCCTTTACCACAAATGTCACAGCAGTAAGGGGCATTCGGTACAAAAGGACTAAATCCTGGTTGCATAGAAAATTGGCGAATAGGCTTTCCGATTATCTGAGGTGAAAACCCCTTCGGTTCGCCAGGTTTCCGGTTAGTTGTCGGCACTTTGGAATGAATACGCATATGATTAGAGTACGCCTGGCGACTCTTGAACGATCGCACGCATATATCGCAGTAAAATTCGGTATCAAAATTGCGCGTGGGGGCACCAGGATGGACTTGTTGGGCGTGCTCAGATAGTTTTTGCGGTGTGCTATATGAGTTAGAACACATGTTACACGGATAGTATTTGACTCGGAGATGTGTATTTTTGTGTTCAGCTAGTTCCGATGGGCGTAAGAATTTCTTTTCGCACTGGTCACAGTGGTGAGCGACCTGATTGTGTTCAGCGACCTGGTGGTCAGTCCAAGCATCGACAGTCTCGAAAATGGCGTTGCATTCTGTACACGAGTAATGGTACTCCTCGGCCTCCTCCTTCACGAGAGACATATCAGGCTCTGTGGGTGCCATGCCTAGCATTCTATCGGAATGCTCCATATAAATGTGCTTGTTCAATTCGCCCGCTTGCTCGTATTTGGTATCGCAGTGCTGGCAATGGTGAGGTTTCTCCTCATTATGTATTGCTCGCAAATGTTTAACCAAATTGGGATAGCTGCTGTTCTTTTTTCCACATATGGGGCAATCTGTTGGTCTACCGTCGACACACTTGCTCTGACTATCAGGGTCAAAATTACCAGCGTGAACGGCCACAGCGTGTTCGTTAAAGTCTTGCATGTTCAGGAATTTTTCAGAACATAAATCGCACGCGATATACACTGTACAATCTCCGTTGCGAATGTGCTTCTTGCCAATATTTTTTTCCTTGAATCGTAAACCGCAATGAACGCAGGAATGAGGGACTCGAGATTGGCCATCTTCATGAACATCTAGAACATGCTTCATTATAAACTGCTTCAACTGAAATTTGGCTGGACACAATTTGCATGCATAAGATCTTGCATTTAGGATATCTTTATATTGAACTTTCGTATCTTTTGGCTCATCTTCCAGTACTATATCATCAGTAATTCCATTTTCATTGTAAATTATTTTCCATAGATCTGTACAAGTATTAGATCTCATGTGGCTGAGCAAAGCACCAATGTGAGTGAATGTAACTACACAATTATAGCAGGTATGTTTAGGAACTTTGTGACCATTCTTCTGTAAATGTTGTATGACAGCTTTTCTGCGAGGGTGTTCTTTATTACAACAGAGACAAAGCTTTGTGTTGATTTGTTCAATAATATTACGGTATTTAAGAATGAAATCTCTTTGCGTTTTGGTAACATACACTTTATCAGGATCTAGTTCTTTTCCTGTTTCATCACCATCAATAGTGTCATTTGGATCAACAGTTTCGTCTAGGTCTTCTTCATCATTTCCTTCACTATTGTATGAGTTACCCTGTAAATCTTCATTAATTTCAACCACAGGAGCAATACTCAATGGAGGAAGATCATCGTCATCGTCAATATCTTCATGATTTGCATCTTGGTCGTTATTAACCTTGTCAACATTATCATCATCATGTTCTTTAGCGTTCTCATCATTCTCGGCATCTATATTATTCTCAACACTCATGTCTTGACTGTCTCCATTATCCTCCATATGTTCTTTTTCATGATCGTCTTCCACATTGATTTCTTCTTGTGGGTTTTCCTCAGCATCATTTTCAATATGGTTTTGTTCAATATCAACGTTATTTTCATGCTGACGTGCAATTTCGATTTCATTATCAGATTCCATGTCAAGAGTATCATAATTTTGATCTTGATTATTATCATCATCTACCTCATCATCGTCATGCGGTTGATTAATAAAGCCCCCCGGTTCTGACAAAATAGTCTCCACTTGAAACGATGCTATTTCAGGTTCCGAAATCAACGTCTCTGGACTTTCAGGTCCTGAGTGGAGTATTTCAGGTTCAGATATTAAAACTTCCGGTTTAGAAGTAAGTAATGTTTTTAATATCTGCGGTTCCTTTTTCTTTATTTGCAAGTCTTTTAAAGCTTTAATACGAAGGGGGTATGGTAAGTTGTTCTGGGGGGCTTTGGCAGTTCTGATTGGAATTGGTTTTGGTGGTGCCACAATTTTTTGCGGCATCATTTTCGTAGGAACCGGTTTTGGTATGTATTGCATTTTGTGGCTGATTGGATTCGGCATCAAACGTGCTTTTGGATTAAAAGGATTAGGCCTAAATTTAGGTTGCATATGATTGTGATTTGATTTCTTAGCTGTGGTTTTGTTAGTGTATCTATCGAAACCATGAGAACTCAGTTCGTGCCTGCGTGCATTATGAGAATATCTGTATGAGCGTCCGCAAACGAGACAATCCTTAGAAGCTATCTGTTGTATACCTTGCCGAGCGTGAAGAGTTTCGCCAGTCGGACGCATGACAGTGATGGAGACTTCAGGCATGTGGGGCATATTTCTATAAGACTGTTCTGGCTCTGCCATTTCTTCTCGATCTTCTTCCTCTTCATAATCCTCGTCCTTTTCACTATCCATGCCCTGAAAGTATGAAATTTTTTACAACAAAGTCTTGCGATTTTCATTCAAGAATTGAGTTTAAAAAATTGCTACAGCAAAACTGTTTACCCTCCATCAATTTAATTATGGTTTATATGCTATACAGAAAATATAAGTAGAAATTAAGTAAACTTTATTAATAAAATAAATTTTAAATTCATTAGATTCTATTTAAAAAAATGTAACAATTTACTTTTAGCAGTGCAGTTCTTGCTCAAATAATTGATTGTGTTTAAGCAAGTCGTATGTAAATTAAATTACTTGGAAGTATATTAATTTATTTAAAATCCGACCAAGTAAAAATCCAACAAACACATTGCCTAGTTTAAAATATTTGACTTTGATGGTAAGAGAATTTAAATACAAAATATGCTTTGAAAGCAGTATCTAAGCAGTAGTTAACTAGAAATTTGTAATTTATACAGCAATAAGAGGCCATTGAACTAAAAATTAAGAATGAGTTTCAAATTGATACCTCAAGCTATTTGTGAGAAAAAGGGCACTATTACATGGATGGTCAAGAAAGACAAATAACTATGTGGAATGGTTGCTTTTTTATATAGAAATTATAAATAGAAATCTCTATTAATCATTAATACAATAATAATTATTAATTTATTCAGACTAAACTAAACTTTAACAATAAAACTAAACTATCAAAAACTGGGCTTTTAATCTATTTGACGTCTTGAGGTTAAACGTTTTATGTCAAATTATCAGATTTTAAATCACAAAACCGATTAATGCTGTGGCCTTACCACCATTGCTTAAAGCAGTAATATTTTAATACTCTCAATGATATGTTTCAGGATAATTAATATTTAGGATGGTAAGATAAGAAAATTTTAGTTATACCTTAACTAAAATTTAAGATAATACTGTTTTAAGTGATAGTGATAGCCCATATCATTCATTCTCATACATAAAATGACACTTCAACACTTGAGAACTACAGTAATTTGGCAATAAAGTAGTGCATAAATTATTAAGGAGTTACACAAATCGTACATAATGTGACAGTATGTTCCTTGCAAATATATATTCCACATTTAATGCAAAACTGTTTTGTTCTACGATCTCTTTTTGAAGACTTAAAGCATATTTTACACCTACGTCTATTTTTATAAAATGGCACTGCATGTTCAGGTAATGAAAATTTTTGTCTTTTGAAACTGAGATTAGGTAGAGATGGTGTATACATAAAGGTTTCCTTAGGCCCCATTAAACTGATTGCTATCTCTCTTATAAATAAACGGCGTTGTACGACATGGGATTGGTCGTTGGAACTCCATATGACCTGAGCATTAACAGAACCAATGTTTAATAGCATGAAAAATAAAGAAAGTGCCCAGTCGTTTGTGTGCTGCATTGTAGTATAGTAATGCATCAGTACTTCAATCACTTCTACTGCAGATTGGTACTTCTTATAAAAAGAAACTACAGATGTGTGGCTACTGTTTCCCTTTTTGTAAAACTTAGGATCATTGGTCAGAACATTGACAACTTTCGAACTCTGATTCACATATGAACTTAACGTCATATCATTGTCTAAAAATCCACTTATAAAAGTTTTTTTCTTTCTGTAGTGTGATAAGAATAGGGGTGGTATATTCTCATCATTGGGATGAAGAGCTCCTGCAGTGAATAATTTGTATTCATTTTTTAATCTGTTGATCAATGAACTCGATGTAAACCAGCTGTCCATAATAACAGTCCGTCCTGTGCCTGCCAAGTGTTGCACCAGTTTTGCAGCTATTTCCTCACAGGCGAAGTATGGATCTGTTATCACATCGAGATTGGTGACATAAAAATTCACAGGATCAATTAAGAGCATGATTTTCATTCCACTTTTCAAATTTTTTCTTTTTATTTTATATCTGAATGGGCATGGGCCATGTATTGGTAGAATTGTTTCATCAATGACAACCATATTGCCTACTTCATGAGAAGTTCTGCAATTGAGGGCAAAAATTTCGAACACTTTGCGCACCCGTTTCATCACATCAAACTGAACAATGCTGTCATTCTCCTCACTATCAAAACTAATGTTCTTAAGAATTAATTTAAACCGTTCATAAGTCATAGAATTTGTTACACAAATAGCTCCATACTCTTCATGCCAGAGGTCACTTATCTTTTGATGAGTAGGTCTCATTATCCCATGATAATACAAAATTCCAATTAGTGTTCTAAACTCAGTTACAGTTGTGGGTTTTGCTTTTTTACTTTTAGTTGAAATTCTCTCATTAGTTGATGCTACAATAAGTTCCACCAAGTCGTCAGTGAAAAGCATCTGCCAAGCACTTCTTGGATGAGTGCAAAGCTTGTTGGAAACAAAACTACGCTTTCTCAGATTATTAACCTCCTTGATTCTTGCGACAGTATCTTCAGGTGTTACTTTAGGTGTTTTTGATATGACTTTCCTGTTTTTACATAAGTACCCATTCTTGTAATCAACATAATCATTATCAACTGGCTCACATGTAAGTTCTACCTCAGTGTCTGAGTTGTGGTCTGATTGATGTGTGACCTCACATTCTTCCATTGATTGTAAAGAGTCAATAACTTCGTCTTCTTGGACCATGTCCAAGATAGCATGTACACGGTGCCAGTCCATTCTTGGATCTATATAGTTCTGTGGACCAAATTAATTCAATTGAACCATTCTCACACTAGTATCCTAAATATTTTTTGCACTCAAAGTAAATGACTTATAAATAAAGTTTAGTTGAAGTGTCACATTAAATATCAGAATAGCATATCAGTACATTGCCTCATGCAATGATAATAGGGTACTTAATCTTTACCTTATCACTTCTTGGTGTAAGTCCCAATGAAGCCAAAATTGGGGGACCCTCTGGCTGCACTTTATTTGATGGGCCAGCATTCTGGAATATTAGATTTATTATGAAAAGAAACACTTAAAAAAATAACCAGTTTATATATACATATATATTTTTTTTTCTTCATATTTTTTTGTTTAATATTTTGTTAATTAATTATTTAATATTTTTCCAAACAATTTAATTGAATGTATCAGAATACTTATTCAACAGTTATTATGCTACAACATCATGATGACATGGCATCTGCAATAAATGTCCTTGACACTAAAACATAAGTCAACTCCATCAAAACAATTACATATTTATCAATGCCCAACTGTGTCTACAGTTTGATAAGTTTTATTAGTGAATTTGCCTAATACACACCTCATTCTCAGGGTATGATCCATCAATGACCACTCCATCATCATAAGCTCCATCAGATTGAGGTTCACTTTTTATATTCAACTGGAAAATCATAATCACTAAGTAAGTATAATAATACTTGACAGATGACAATACAAAATTCCATTCCATGGCAGAAAAAAATCACCCACCTCTTCTAGTTGGCTGCTGTCCTTGTTAGTCAGAGACAGTAATTTGTTTTGGCTCCTTTCACACACAGCTTTAAAAATGTGCCAGTTGTTGACATTGTCCATGCATTTTCTGCAGACATTGGTAGGCAGGTCGTCATTCTCGCTTATCTGAAAAAATAATGCACGACAATCATCGTTCTGAAGAGGAAAACGCGCGCATTCCATCGCCTATCTACACATGGGTCGAAACCGCGCCTCATGTGTAGCTACGCGAGGAGAAACTAAGTAGGTAGGCGTAGGTATATCCGCGCGACGCAGAGCGGCAGAATCTCGAGTCTCGCCCGAATAAGTAGGAGCGAGTCGAGTGGCAACCAGCCGCCAGCGATGAGAGAGCCCCTCGAGGGTTACCGCTCGATATAGGCACGCACACAACGACACTCACGCCGACACCGACGCTCGCTCGAGGGACGAGCTGCACTGCCCTGGTCGTCCTATAAATCAATACGCCCGGTGGCCAACGCCATGCCCGGTCAGCGATGCCTAGACCCCCGCTTCGCCAAACCTACGGGAATAATGCGAAAACCTGACCCTCGTCACCCGAGCGGCCCGGGGCCGGCTGCACGGAAAGCGACGCGGCCACGGCCACGAGTCGAGCGATAGCTGCGGAGCATTTCAAAATGGTGGACGTTCTTACGACATCTTCACCTAAACGCAGCGTTGCCTGTCATTATGCGAACTGAGCCGGATGACGAGTTCTCACGTACACCAAGGGTCTACTTTCACTCTAAACTTCTTTCAGAGGCTTATTTAATGCATTACATACCTGTACTGACACGCAATCTTTGATTTTCAAAGCAAGGACAAGAGGATCCGACTCATCCGAACTGGTGGTAGGAAATATCGGTAGTAATTCACATCGAGATGACAAGCACAGTCTACAAACACGGTCATAATTCACATTCATTGTAAATAAACAAAACTTTTAACGCTTTAAAACCTTTTAAAACATTTAAAACACGGACGCCATGTCACCACGACCACTTCGACACAAAGCACTGCATGTCGTTCTTGCTTGAACACGATAGCGGCTGATGATGAGCATGAGAAGTCGATGTTCGGTCGGAATAGCTGGGTCGACTCGCCGACCACCTGTCGTTCTGCGCATGTGCGCGTAATCTGACATCAGGCGTACCAACATCAAGGCAGCGAAATGGAACCATTTACAGATATCACAAACCTAAAACTAAAAAGTTATACATATTTTGGAACGTTATAAAAATATTTACGAAATAAAAAAAAAAAAGAGTAGCTGATCACGGGGTGAACTTTGCTTCCAAAAACCGAATGTCTCAAATTAAAACAATCGTATGGTTTTATTTTTCAAAAAAAAAGAGAGAGTAGGTTCTCGTCTATTTTAAGATGAAAACTCAAAAAATAACTAAATAAATATAATTTTAAAAATGAAGAATTATAAGTCTTTCACAAAATAGATCTTCTAGAATTAATACTCAGAATAAGTTATCATTTTCGTAGATCTATTTTGATTAGATTAAGAGCAGTATAAAAGATAGTAAATACTATGAGTTATTGAATTCACGTATTTTGTTCCATAGGTTTTTGCGTTAATGGCAACAACAATACCAATTAAAAAATTACAATTTTATAATAATCAATTTAATTATTAAATAATAATAATAATAATAATAAATAAATTTACTAACCAAAATTCACAGTAGACTTAAAACTATTTTGGTGTAATCATAAATTCTTACGAATTTTACCGTACACCACCGTGTAGTCGACAAAAGGTAACATCTTAGGAAATTAATTAAAACCCACCTACTCACTACATCAAGCACAGTCTTTTATTATTTTTAAATGTAACACAAAAAACCTAAAACTTAAAATACTGCTCATGAATTAATAATAGAACAAGTTTGCCTATTTATCTATTCTCTATTACTATGGTAATATACAATAAACTTAATAACTCTGAACACGTTTCACATAACGATTTGTTTAAAAAAGATTCAACTCTTAAAATTCCAGTCATTCTTATAAATTTAAATTATCGTTTAGTAGTACAGAAGTAATAAAGACACATGTCGTTTAATGCGACACTGAAAGCATTTTATATTACATAAATCTGACTTAAAAGGTTTACAATATCTGGCAAGCATCCTCCATCTCTGTCTGTGTGTATAAAAAACATGGCGCCACCATTCAAACTTCTACAAACTTTTCAAACTGTCAGTATCTATGTAAGGCGGGATATTTAAAATATAAAAAGTTGATCGTACAAAGTTTTGATGTTTGGAACATATTTTATTATAGTAGAGTATATTTGCATCGGAAAAGCTTTGGGCTTAATAGGTATGTGTATTCATTGCTTTTCTGAAGTGCAATGATTAAACTACGAATACGATTCGCTGCCAACCTAAGAACAAACATAGTAAGACTCAGACTGGTCTATGAGTTCTGTGACTATACATGGCAGCCGCTGTAGGCTGTAGGTACAACTTAGGCACAACATTAATTAATATGTCAATATCAGGTCCATACTCTATTCTCGGAGATGGCGATGAGATGACTCCATTCGTCAGATATTGCCCCCATTTTTATTGATATTGACAGGTTTTTTACTTATGATGATGCGTTCGAAGATAGAAAGTATGCAATAGGATAGAAATAGAATGTTGACGACATATGATTAAACGATGACAAAGCCTAGCTACTGTTTTGGACGAATCCCCAGCAGCTAGTCTTGTTTAATCCGTGTACTTTTATCTCTAGGTAGGTACACTACCTAATTTTCTAAAGTACATATCTTGTTACGAGGCAAAGGTCAGTAAATTAGTGGTAAATTAATGGTAACCATCTTAGGAGGTTTAAGGAAGAGTATGGCATTTGTCAAATAACATCGAACAATAATGATAAACTAAGAACTAAGTACTAAACTAATTGTTTAATACTTATTTTGAATTATATGCAGAAGTTGAGAAAAAAAATTACGACAAAGTTTTTATTAATGAAGCTCCAGCTGTACTGTGACGACTTCATATATGTTGCATGTCTGAATGTATTAACACATCTACTACTATGTCTGTTTGTTTTATCGAGTTAACCGTGGAAACAGCTGAACCGATTTTGACAAGTCTTGAAGGCAGACATAAGACGAGGCTCCTTTTTATTGAAGGAGCGGCTGAACCGATTTAGACCCAACATTTTTAGTTCGGTTCGAAAAGGACCTAGACCTAGGGAAACGGGCTAGTTAATCAATAAAACTCATGAGAGTGTTAGATAATAATTTTATTTTGCACACAAGCAACATTCAATGCCACAACAAGTAGATAAAGTTATTAAAGGTATTCTTGGTTTTACAACAATTAGGTCATATGTACTATTGTTTTATGTAATTTATTAGTTACTTAAGTAGATACATTATAAATCTTTTTGATATACTTTGTTACCCGCGCCGTTAAAGAATCGATTTAGAAAAAGGCGGTCGATGTAGTGCAATCTCTTTTGGTGTGCGAATTTTCTGCGAAAGAGATAGTATGACATCGGTTATCCATTAATAAATCTTTTTATAAATAGCGCGGGCTATACTAACTTCTATAGGGTTCTGTAACCCTAGTACAACTTCGTAAGTCAACAAACGTAACGACTAACTCCAATGGATAGTACGATGATAACCTGTCAAAGTGGTATGGAGTGTTAAAATTAGGTTAAAATCGTAACATTTAGGCGTCCCTTATATAATAGGTATGTAATATACTGCCTCGTCATAAAGAAAAAAAACAATTTTACTACATATACCTAACTTTATTTGCCGTAAGTAGCATATATCTATGCTACTTACGGCTATGTGCTACTTGAAGCGTTTATTGTAGTGGAGGCTGCCTTTATTAAAATACGAACTAAAAATTGTAGGTACGACCTGTTTGCTTGAAATGTCTTAAAAAGGAAACAAAAATCTTTTTTAGTAACTAAGTATTTTTTCATTTAAAAAAAAAATTGTACTTATGAAAACCTTTATTATATTTTAAGTGCCTATAGATTTTGCGCTGTAGGTACCTATAAGAAAACCTACTTTTTCTAGCTTATTATTGTTTTTTAAGTTTACAGGGCAGTAGGTATTATAGAAATCTCAATGACTAAGATTTCTATGGGCAGTAGTATATTGTAGATTTCTTTCCGTTTTCTGTTTCCGAAGTCCGAACTTCCGAAAATCTTTATCGGCTCTTCATCAAGGAACTGGATGATAATGAAATGTTACACATTCGGATTAATAAAAATAACGACTAGAATGTATTTGGATTTTACTTGAGCCAAAAAAGACTATTAAATATTAAACTCAAAGGAGTTCCTCTCCCTTTCTCTCTCCTTTTGAAAGTACCTAGGTATTTGTGTGTCAATATATTGTAATACAATAATAGTCACAAAATATTTTTTATTGCAAACTACAGTAAAGGTAGGTAAGGTTGATTTCATTATCCTTAAAAACTCTTCTGATGTTTCAATTAGTTAGTCACGGTCTGCGTACCTACCTACTATAAAATATATTTATCATTTTGTATGTAGTAGTTCATTTGTTGAAATAGGATTTCCTTAAAAAAATCTCTTAACTTTTTATTTAAATTTAATTAACATAAATAGATTTTATTAACATTCTACACAATAGGTACAATAATATTACAATTAGTACGATATCGATTGTATATGATTTTAATTATTTTATAACATGAATATAGGTATAGTGTCTTAACATACTAAACCATTAAAATCTGAAGATAATAATGCGATATTAGTTGTGATAGTTTATTTAGGTATTTATTTATTTTACATCTTGTTAGTAAGGCAGGGCCAGTTACAGTATCTAGATAGAACTACATATTTTGTGGATAACTATAAGACAAATAAATGAAAGATGACATTAAAAATTATAAAATACATGATATTAATATGATGTACTATAGTCGTTAAAAGTAGGACCTACCTACATAATATTATTAGAAGCTTAGTAGGTGCCGTCAAGTAGTACCTGCAACCTCTGAGTTATCTGAAACGATATTGCCTTTAATTTTGTGTATATTTGGTATTATATCTCATTATATAGGTAGGTATTTAAGTTAGGACTACTTTAATAAAGGAATGTAAAAATTTTCAACCATCCTCTTAAACTAACAGTTATGTATTAATGGTTCATACACCAATTATTTAGCAGTTTTACTAAATATATATATTGACTTAACGTAACTACCCAAATTAAATTTTATAATACTAATGAATTACAGGAAAAAAACTTGCCGACACCCACTTATTCAAACCAACTTGCTTATATTTTAGTTAAGCTACTTACATTTTTACAAGCATTAATAATTTTATTTTGTTTTACGTAGACAGTTATAGTTCTACAAATTTTCTTTCATCATCAATGTTTGTTGACTTAAGTGATAGATACCAATAAAAACCCATATTTTTTCTTTAATTTCCTGGATACTATAATATAATGAGTGTGTGTGTCCTATAGGCTATATTTAGTTCTATAAATACATACAATGTATTGTTATACTGCTAACCTTGAGCTATTTTTCAATTGTGCACAAATTTTCAAGTTAGATAAGTCGTTTGTATACTTTATAAAGGCTTGGGTTGGCGTTGGTTGTGATTTCCTTATTTTGGCGAACATTCTTAATGATGCTTTAAATAAAAATAACAGGATCCGACAACTACGTAAAACTATTCTAGAAATGCTTTTGGTGTTATGTAGTGTCTAATAAGTATTAATAGGAAATTTACGGTATTCTGGATAAGTATCCAGAATACCGTAAATTTCCGCAAATAACAAGAAATGGTGGTAAGCATAAGAAGGCAGTTCCTAACCGTACCGAGGATGCTATTGGTCACAGCCTCCAAAAGTAGCTAATGACTAACAAAAATAAGAAACAGGTAACTGGTAAGGCAGGTAAGGTGAGTAGATAATATTCATCACAAAAAAATGAAATATAATATTACTAGAGATTGCCCAGACTAGTCAAGTCCAGAACATCTGGAGGTTTTGAAATCGTAAAATTCTATAAGCTAAAGGAGAAAGCATTGATAGGAAGGGCTTGTAACTACCTACAGATTTATAACTTAGCTTATACTTTGGCGATAGCATAGAAAAGGTATACTTATGGTAGGTACAAGACAATGTTTTAAAAAGTTTTCCAAACATTCAGCATTTTTATTTAGCCTTAAAACTAGGTATATCATATTTTGTGCTCTACAAAATTTAATCCATTTAACACCTTTACCATTACAAATGAATATATTCATAAAAACATTTGTTAGCCATCTCGTTAACTTAATGCTTTTAATGAAAAACGTTCTGCTATTAAATACATATCTACTTAGGCTAGGTAGGAATTTAACACAGCATTGCTATATGAATTAAAACCTGGAGAATTATATCCCTATAACTCTGCAAAGTCGCTGCGAGGGTATGCGACACTTCCGTAAATAATGATTAAAAATGATAAGTTAACCCAACATTAGCACTAGGTAAATATCTTTATTACTTCGATCGGTATACAATGCAAAAGTAGGTAAGCTGGCCTTCCTGACTGTAGCATCAGGTCAAGATTATTGAATTTTAATCAGTTTCACATACATTTCAAGGTAATGTATCTGATTACTATTATATCTAGTAGTTGGCGGTAGCTTACATTGTTATTACCGTGCTATAGAAGAAGGAAGGGTCATGTTTTATATTGACCCCTCTTTGGATGTAAAAGATTGGGTTTCCTGTACACACAACCAAATATCATGAAACAATCTAGTCAATGAACCGTGTGAAAAAACGTTTTTCATTAAAATATTGCATAAGTATTGTTATCATGAGCATGAGCATGACCTTTGGTCCACGAACACGTTCGCAAATTGAAAGTTGGCGCGGAATCTACGAACATGGCGGACACGAGGACCGTTGCTCCTGTGTCGGATGCGCGCGCACCGCTAGCCTCGAGGGGTCGACGGGATTTGCTTTCGCGATGAGAGCGCGCGCTACGTGGGCAAAAGCGGCTTCAACGTTGAGGCCGGTTTTCGCCGAGGTCTCCATAAAAGCAACTTGGTACTCTCTCGCCAAGCGCTGCCCCTCCTCCCGCCTCACCGCCCGCTCTAGTCCGCTGTCTGACTTGTTTCCTGGAAGAGAATTTGTGCCGCTCCACTTATATTGGATAGTTCGAGGTTGAGCGCTTGCGGATTATGTTCGAATGCGACTCTTTCAATTTAAAAGTGAAGGGGCATGTTTTCATGGAAATGAGGTCACTTAATATTGCTAATAATACGCTTCCAATTCATATCTCCTCCTTACATAAACTTCTTTTTTAATTCCTTAATTGGTTTTTGTGACTTCTCAAAGCATTTAATTGATTAGGTGTAAAAAAGCTACAATAACGATAAAAAAAGGATTTTACCTAGTAGCATGATGACAACATCGTCTTGTGCATATTCCCGGATCTCACCGAGCCAGGCTCGAATATTGTCAAAGCTTGTCTTGTTTGTTACGTCGTACAGTAGCAGTAGAGCTGTAGAAATATAATATAAACATATTCTTTATTTTTAAAAATTCACATTCAGAGCCCACCTCTCATCATAATTAAAAATAAATAAATATATTACGACAGTACACACATCGCCACCTAGCCCCAAAGTAAGCGTAGCTTGTGTTATGGGTACTAAGACAGCTGATGAATATTGTTATGAATATAATACACAGAAATACTTATAATATACAGATAAACACCCAGACACTGAAAAACATTCAATAAAAACGGCTTATTGGCATATTAAAGTTTTGATTTGCTTTGATAAATTTTTAGGTATTTATGTATTTTTACACTACTTTTTTTGTTAGCGGTGACAGTTTAGTTTTCTCGAATGCTTTTACTTCCAAACGCGTTAGAAGTCCACCGTACACTTAACCAGATATTCATTATCACCATCTCTAGCTTGCTCCATTTCGACAACCTCCCAGGCGAAGGGTTAAGCCCTGTGACCTTTTAAGTAGCTGATTCCGGGTTCAATAACCGACATGGGCGATTTCAGAATTTCTAATTTTAAATTTTTCACTGTTCTTGTCTTGAGTTTTCGAAAACATGTAGATAGTTTTCACCATATATGTCACCAGGATATAAAGCGTAGAAGAAACCGTTTAGTAGGGGTATGAGCTTCGTATAACTGAAATACCCTCAATGGCCCACTGCCATCTTAGAATTCATCATACTTTACCAACAGATGATATTGTAGCTATGTTATAATATTATTTTAGCAAAAAACAACAGCATTTTTTATCGTTTCCTGATTTAACTTGACCCTATCATAAAATACACAAAGAAATAAAATCTTTAAATTGTTTTAATTAAATACCTATTACTATTTATCATAAATGCAGCCAATTCAAGCCACTGGTTCAAAAAGTGGGAAATTTTAAGTAAATTCAAATTAATTTATTTCAAGTAGGCCTACTTTATAAGCACTTTTGAAACGTCAAGTATGTATGTTTGTAGTGACTCTACCAGTAGGTAATGCTTGTCCGTCATAAATTCCTGGCACGCTAAGAAACTTTTCTAAGCATTGAAAGTGGATTGAGCGTATTAGGTATGTATATCCACCTATCGTCTTTCGTCACCTCACTTTTCTTGTTTCCAATAAAACATTGTTATCTACACATTTAAATTTTAAGAAAAAAAAAAAACCTTTATAGTTTGACTGTAACATGATATGGTTATACGCGCGGTTATTGTAATTTTACGCTTTTACGAGTAAGTTAGGCCTAGTAGGTCACTATCGCTTCAAATAGCATCTTCAGTTCACTGGATTACTAAATGAAGTCATATTAATAAAACAGTAGTAATGTTATATTGTTATTAAACGACAAGAATCATGAACTTTGCCAACGAACTTGCTACATACTAATTTTACCAAATGATGTCATGATATAGACAGAGATGGCGCTAGTAGTCACAACGCGCTTAATAAAACATGTTGATGTGAAATAAAGATAAGCTATTTATTTATTATTATAAATAATTTTACATTTTAGTATGTAATAATAATGTTTTTCTTGTAATATTTACCATGCGCGTCTCTGTAATACGCGTGTGTGACGCTACGGAAGCGCTCTTGCCCCGCTGTGTCCCAAATCTGAAGCTTTACCTTGATGCCATCTACAGTCACTACTTTATTCTGCAACAGATGGCGTTAGCTGTATTATCAATGAGTAACGGTATGAAAAAGCGTGAGCTTAAGCAAGAACAACATTTTAATATAAGCATAAATAACATAGGCAGAACAAAGCATGATTTAATACAGTTCAAAATTACAAATTTAAATTTAAATTAACAAGAAGAAAATATGCTATCACAAAATACAACTCGTTAAATACCTACGTAGGTAGATTATATGAAATTTATTTGTTATCTGTATGTAATGATGCATTCGTAAGTAGGTATATTTTACAGATTATAATAATATTTCGTACAATTATAATTACCAATACCTTTCTATACATGTAGAAAAAAAAGCTTAACATTATGGACCTGAATTATCATGGTTCACGTGTTAATTGTATCCGCACCAGATGCCATAAATCAAATAGCAAAAAATAAACAAAAAACCGACCACCGTGCTATAAATCACTCAGTGGAGGAGCCGATTCAATCACAGCTGTCACGGTTAGGGGGCGGGAACGGAAAAAGCGCGCCAAACTTAAACACCAATGGCGTAGCGGCGGACCGACGCGTATCCCCGTGACTGGCCCGTTTGAACTCGGAACCCTTGACGACCATTTGGTTTTTTTTTTTACATTTGAACTAAAGAACGAATAAAATATTACGTGTGAATGAATAACTAAGTGCTTTATTGCTAATGTTTCTTATAGTTTTTATTTTTTCCTCAAAACCTTCAATCTATAAGAAATAGGTATAGCAGCCAAGCAAGAATCTACCTAATTTGGGATGATCTTTGGAACAGAGAAAATTTGTTACGAGAAAAAATGATGCATTCGTAGTAATTCGACAAAAGAGTTTTAATTTATGTACAATACATGAGTAAGAGGTAGCTAGATTACTGGATAGAAGCGGCGTTAATTGCGCAATTCAAAAAAATCCCTCGTGCCATAAACTTTCACAGATCCAAAAAGAATCGAAAATATTTTAGGTTGTAGGTAGATACCCCATACCTCATATGGGTAGATAGGTACGTATGAAACAGTGTTTTAGCTTAGACCTATAGACCGTTTTCTTTTTGTATTTCGTTTTGAAATGCGTAACTAGCTGGAGGCTAGCTACGCATTTGGCTATCTATTTGATTGAATCCCAAAACCTCAAAGATCCTATTTTCTGAAACACTACATAATATGGCACTACATAATACACTACATAATATGTACACAATATGTCAAATCGGTGCACATATTTCTGGTAGGATGAATATTGGTATTTCCTTCGTCTCCTTGTTTCACAAAAAAAAGACGATTGTCTTTAGTTAGGTTGGTATACCCGGAAGTCAATTCCAACGGTGGAAATGTAATTCCCCGCGAGGAAGGTTCCGTCCCGGAAGCGAACGAGCATGCAAGTCTTCCCCACACCGCTGTCGCCTAGCAGCATCACCTGTAAAATACAGGATATCAACTTAGCTATCTACATGAAATTTGTACATAGGTTCTGACTTCAGACATACATGCTTATAAAAAACCGGCAATGTGCGAGTAGGACTCGCAAACGATGGATTCCGTACTATTATTTATTATAAAAATAAAAGAGAAAGCTTGGGGTATGTTTCGTATAGGCTCCGAAACGGCTGGACCGATTTCAATGAAACTTTCAGGGAATCTCCGGATTGACCTGGTGAGTAATCCTGTAAAGTTTGGTGACGATCGGAGCACTCCTATTTTTGAACTGTCAAACTGTCAAATACAGATTTTATTTACTATGATGATATTCTATTGTTGGGGGAACATGGGTGTAGATAATACGGAGTGAATGAATGAATACGGAGATTAATAAATTATTTAATATACCTACTTATTATGAGACTTAAATTAAAATTTTTATGATGTAAGCTTATTGTTTAAATAAAATAAAGCAAAATCTAGCCCAGCGAAACGGGCTGTGAACGCTAGTTATTTATAAAAACGGCAAACAAATCATGTCTGTTGCACAAGGTACTCCGTTTTTTAGTTTATTTGTTGTTATAACGAAAATTTCAAAAAATTGAAATATCAATATTGAATTTTGTTTTTTTATTTATAACTGGTTATTATTTATTTAACTCTTTATTTGTACACCACATGCATCATCAATTTGCCACAAGACAAGACAATTGCGGTAAAGTATTTAATAATAACTTGAAGAGATAAAAAATATTACCCACCTTTCCAAAAACATCATATTTCTCATCTGGCTTCCCATGCTGGTCCCAATGCTCACTGGGCGAGGGCGGATCACTATGAGGCATAGCACCAAGATCCTCGCTTTTGTCATCATCGTCTCTCACTTCCGGTAGATTTCGCGCCCACGTTGGCCGAACTCTTCCCACAACGACCCTCTTCTCCATTTGTCGATTGTCTAGGTTCGGATTCCACATTTTGAATGCGCCTTAGTTCACTTTTATCCCGCTTTCAAGGTTAGTGTTTACGTCAGTAATTATTATTTCCGCTTTTATATTTTAAATTGTCACCTGTGCCAATTCTGTTTTATAGGATAGAAGCAGACGTTAAGTAAGTACTTTGCGGAATTTAATGATATACAATGATATTTAGGCTTAATTTGCTATTCTCCGCTAGGAGTATCGTAAGTTATAGGTAAGTACGGTGTAAGTTATAATTTCTTTAATCTTTACACTCCGAAACAAACAGATTATCGGCAATGCACCTCAGAATTCAAAACATACAGAACCCTCATTCAGACAACATTGCGTGCAGTGCTATGTGTCAATAACAGTTGAACGCCCGCGCACGTCTCACTTTACACGCGCGAAATGTTGCTGGCTCACAGACGTTATCTAATTTTCCCATTTGATCCCATTTAATGGTAAACGTTAAGGACATTAGAGGTAAAATAATTACTTTACAATGCTAAATGGTATGAAGTGACGAACCGTTTGTTTGGGAAACAATTCTAAAGTGGAGTGGATTTTGATGCTTCAATATTAGTAGGGAACACGGTTCTGTATCTTCTTGATTCTTTGCATATTGTTTACTATCGTCTTCTGCGATTACCAACCAGTCCTCCCAGAGTGGTGATTATAGACACACCCACCCGCTGGCGGAGGCCAGCAGTGGACTTTTATAGGCTTTTGTTGCCGATGATGATGATATTTAATGCATCATATTCATATTTGATTTTAATATGAATATAATGAACTTAATATAATATAACTAGCTGTTGCCCGCGACTTCGTCTGCGTTTGATTTTGTTTTTTGATGTGGCATTTGAGGGGTTTGCTGCTGTCCGCTGAGGAGTTCTGTCCTCTATCTCCAACCACAGTTTGGGCAAAATTAAACACATATTATAAACTCTATAGTACAAAAATAATTATTTATATCGGTTATAATTTGTCGGAGTTATTGTGTAAAATCGTCAAAAACTCATCCCCTCTCCAAAAGGAACCGAGCTTAATGTATAGTAATTCTAACACTTCCAAGAATATGTGTATTAAGTTTCATGAGGATCGGTTAAGAAGTTTTTGCGTGAAAGCGTAACAAACAAACTTATATTGACATATTTATAATATTAGTAGGGATTAATAATAGCTAATAATTACAACTTAATTATATAATCCCATCTCGGAAAAAAAGCGACTATTTTACGTAAGTATATGTGCGAAACACAAAAGTTAGTGCTCTTAATAAAAAAATAAGTAATTATAATATACCTCCTGCTCTTCAAATTAATATACCTAAGTACCTTTCCGATAGTTAAGTAAGTAGTTCACAAAGTTATTTACGCTGACAGGGTATTGTTCTATATAAACGCTTATGAATTATTTTCAGCACTTACGTAACAGTGTTAATTACGCGGCATGGTATAATAAACGACAGTATATACCTACTTAGGTACATCTCTGTTTAAAGTTTAAATAAAAGGATTGTTATCGAAAAAAATGGTACGTACCTACATACTCTAGTTAAATGTAAATAAACATTATTAAAAAATGTTTTAAATTTTCTTAAAAAATGCGAAGAAACTTCTTCCCCAACCTAATATATAGGTATTAGGTATGTATAAAAATTAAAGTTATAGCTATGGTAGCCGGGACCGATTTCTGAACGTACTCTTCGAGGCACGAGTATGAATTAAGCAGATGGCCCACCTGGTGGTAAGACCTTGAAAACCAACCCTCTACATAAAGCAGCACCTCGTAGGTCGAGTCGTGCACAGGATTTTTGTCCGGGATAGGCGTAGAGCAAGAAATTCCAAGAAAAGTGGTAAAACCCTCCTACCATACCAGGTGAAAAAGTATTTTAAAAAAATTTGGGTCACCATGGCTTTTGTGCATACATGAAGTGCATGCCACTGCTCGCAGGGCATGCCGGGAACTCCTCTCACAAAATGCCGCCTTGTATGATGTATCCAAGAACCTGAGGTGTAGGTGTCAAGTCTATATTTACACTGACAGTCACGCCCTTCAGACCGGCACACAGCTGCTTAGCGGCTGAAATAAACATGGAACACTTTTCCAGAAGAACTCTGTCACTACTTTTCCAGAATAACTCTACTGCTACTAATACATTGTAATAATCTAAAGAGTAGGCAGTGATTTTATGCCTGTAGACACAGTTACAATGACCTAGTTTTCAAGCGATAAAAATGTTTACAGTTTATTTCAGAAACGGCAATTGTCAAAGTTTAATAGCAATCACCAGTGTTTTGGCGAGAGATTACATTGAATTCGTATTTTCTTTTGATAAGGGTCGTGACAGCAACAAAGACGTTCTTGGAAACATTTCATAACTATCATCTCTACCTGCTTACCGAAATCAATACTATCCATACAAATATAAATATGACACAGAACACGGTACAGCAATCTGTAAACTAGACTAGAACTGGTGTTACTTGAATAAAGTATTACCTACGCTGCGTCATATAAAATCTTGTGACGTTACTACAAGATTCATTGATATTATAATGCGATTATATAGCTTTTTCTAATTTGTTATAACTCTAATCTCTAAATATTAATTATTTTTGAAGTTATACTTCTTTGGGCGCGTTACGGAAAAATGATGTGAGTAAACGATGCTAACGCACACCATCACAAAAAACCGACACCATGAAGTTAGCTATAAGGTTTAACAGAGTACACTTTCAATTGTCGAGGTCTGCGGGCTCATTCCGGTGATTTAATTGATTCAATTGTACAAAAGTCTCAAATTTTAATGTTGAGTGAAACTTAATTGTCCGATAATGAGTCTATTAGTACTTATTCCCAATTTAATTATGTTTATTATGTAGAAATAATATTTTTGTGATATTTAAATACACTACAAACTTTTTTATCTTGTTACGCCAAAGAAGTAGAACTTCTAACGCGTGTACATAAGTACACACACGTTTTTCCTAATAGATCAATAACCACATAGTTTGTAAAATAATTCACCGGAAACTAATATCTTAAAATGTTATTATTAGTTTGTTTTGTTGCCATCATTGTAAACGGTATCTGTTGAAGCATTACTTTGTAATTATTCATTTTGTAACAAGTATTTGTAAGACGAAACCGATATTGGATCAAATATAAAAGGTAAGTAAAAACGATGTTATTAATTAATTTCCATGCCCGCGATCCCCAACACTAGTCTGAAAATAGTGCTATCCCTGTCCACAAGGAACAATGTGAAAAGGACAGCACTACATGTAGAGCATTTATTAAGTACCTACAGTTTAGCGTTTTGTGTACAACAGAATTGGCACCAATGGTTTTTATACATGTCCTTTACAAAAATAATTCTAATAATAAATATACCTTCTACGACAGTACATACATAACCATCTAGCCCCAAAGTAAGCGTAGCTTGTGTTATGGGTACTAAGATGACTGATGATAATTTAATTAATAATATACATAAATAGTTCTTATAATATACAGATAAAAACCCAGACACTGAAAACCATTCATGTTCAACATACAAAAATTTTTCAGTTGTAGGAATCGAACTCACCAATCGGCCGTCAACTATCAATATCTTTCATAATTATTTATATACCTTTAAACGTTATCTTAAACTAACACCTTAGTTATTTATATTCAATCGGTGTTAGAATATATATATATTCGGAATTACTATAGGTAAGGCATATTTTATTCAAGCCCCATCAATAGAAAACTCGAATAATAAAGTCGTCAAGATTTCATTCCCTTTTAATTTCCCGTCAGTGTAATAAGACGTGACGCGCCACCTTTTGAAAGAGTAGGGGAGAAGTGGCGTGAAGGAGCCAGGTTTTGCAAGAGCGAGTTGCATTAACTTAGTAGTACTTATAAGTAAAGTTTACATTAATTTAGTAGTTTATTAACAATATCCTTTTCGAACTTCCACCAAAAAAATCTATAGTGATACTAAAATAATGAGCATTCATCAATTATATATAGGTGTATAGCACGTGCATCTTTATTAGAAAATCAACAAACAAAACAATCTCACTAATACACTAATATCACTTTCACAAAAAAGAAAAATATAACTCGTCGAGCCAGTTTCCTTACCTTACCTAGAACTAGAACAAATTATGGTAAAGAATCCCTTACATTTGAAGGCGCCAAATTTTATAACAAAATACCTGTACCTACTTATAAAAAATGTAAACTCATTCAATGTATTCAAAACTAAATTAGCTTCTTATATATTAAGTAATACCAATAAATTTAAAGACGAATACATTGAATGAGTAGAAAATAGTAAAATTGAATTTAGTTTAGTCTAATGGCGAAGTGTACTTATTAATTTATTATAGAAAATTTAGTTAGTAGTTTCCTATGTCAGTGACTTAGGTCTTTTTATGGGAATAAATGTCTTTAAACCTATTTAAATATTACTTGCTAAAAACGGTGAAGAAAAAAAAACATGAGGAAACCTGCATGCTTAAGAGTTCTCCAGTATGTTCTCAATGGCGTGTAAAGTCCACCGATCCGCACTTGGCCCGCGTGGTAGACTACGGCCTAAAGCCTTCTCATTCTGAGAAGGTTAGGCCTTCTAATGGGTTGATGATGAGTATTTTATGAATGGATTTTTTTGGTTATTTCACGTTTAAGTGGCAACAATGATTTCCAGTCACTCACATACATTTGATAGTCAGCCGAAACCAACAGCACAACAAGTCAAATATTTTGGCTCTAAATATAAAGGATTTTCTCTTCATTGAACTTGTTTTTTTTTTGATATTTTACTGTACAGAAATTGTTTATTCGTATGAAAGAACCCTTTTTAATAACTTAACAATAATTAAAGCAAAAAAATCCCCATTGTTTAATTAAAAAAATCTTACTTATATATATGTTGTACCACCTACCAATTATCTATAGAATTTTCTCGTATGCCTTTGGTTGGCTGGAACAGGTCGCTATATAGCGATAAGGCAGCCAAATTGTACTTAGTGTTCTGTGGTGTACATTAAAAGTATTCATAAAAGTAAATTATTTTGCTCCGGTTAGTAAACTGGCTCTTTTAAGCCACTTCTCCTCTAATCACAGATGAGCTTTACGAACCTTGAGGTTTTTTTACATGTATATATATTTTATTTAAATATCAAGATCTGGCTGACCGAGCCTTGCCGGTATTGCTCTGTGGTTAATCGGAAAAAACGAGTGGAAAATGGAAAAAAAACTCGAAACCAGAAAACCTCAGTTTTCTGGTTTCGGGGCCGCCGGATTTCCCCCTTGCTATTTCCGACCTTGTATATGGTGGCGAACTTTACCTTCGTATTCGCATGATATTAGTCTTTCACTGTCTGAAAACACTGATAAAACGGCGTTTTCTAAAAATCAAACCTGGCTAAAAAGATTTATCGTCCCCAAAACGCTCTACAGAATTAGTACAGAATTTCATGAAATCGAGGAAGCCGTTTCCAAGATTCAGATTATAAAGTATACTAGCTTTTGCCCGCGACTTCGCTCACGTTAAGTTCAATTTTTGATTTGGTAAATTTTAACTACAAAGGTTTAAAAAAAATGTCTTGCTGCTAATAGAGAAATATGAACGTAAAATTCTTAAAAAATCAGAAACTGAAGTTGGATTTAAAAAAAAGTGTGAAACATGTATTTCTTCATTTTTAATCGAAAACCTAAAATCAAAGTTTCATAAAATAAAATAGAAAAAAAATATTTATAAATGAAGGATTTTATATAAACTTTCATCCCCCATTAAACCCTCGTGAGGGTTGGAATTTTCAAAAATCCTTTCTTAGCGGAGGAGACCTACATTGTAACTATCTGTGTGCAAAATTTCAGCCTGATCTGTCAAGGGATTAGAGCTGTGCGTTGATAGATCAGTCAGTCAGTCAGTCACCTTTGCCTTTTATAAATATAGAAGGTTTACGATTGACCAATTAGATTTATTTATTTTTCTCTTGCATTTTTATCACAGCCCGGAATTAAGGTACAGAGGCAAAGAGAAGCCCAAATTCGGACCACAAAGGTCCATCAAACGTAATATAATATTCCTAGCGACCCGTCTCATCGAAGATTAAAAAAAAGATTGCCTTTGATTATAGGATTTCATATAAATAATGTTCGCAGCTGACTTTTCGTAACACCGATTCCGTGACTTTTTTTTCGGTTGTAGTGTCCAATTATAATCTACCTCAATTTTATTCTAAGAATACTATCATATTAGCGACCACTGCGCTGAAGTCTTTTCAGTAAGAAGTTCTGTGTTAAATATTCACTTTCAACTGCTAAATGTTAAATATACGACTAACCGTTTGTTCGAGAAACACTACAAAAGTGGAGTGATTTTTGATGCTTCAATAAGAGTCTTACACGGTACACGGTTTCTGTGTGTTCATAATTCTGTACATGTAGCACTGGGTGATGTTTAGTGAAACACGCGATACCATTAGCAAGATGGGCTGGAAACACACCCAAAAATTAGAGGTATTAGGTATACGGTATACTACCTATTCGGTTGGTAGGTATACCCATTTGTGAACAACCGAATACCTATCTCTTAAGGGTAGGAAAGAACGTAGGTTCCTATATAACGAATAAAATAAAAGAGTTGACTTGTGGAGAACGAAGTTGCAAACCCTTTATGAATAAAGAATATTTGTATTTAAATTTGAGAGGTCATTTTATAGATAAAGCGAGTTATTAGAGTGTATAAATTATATCATTGATGATTTGTTAAGTTATTTAGTATGTACTAATATTTTTATATTTGAATTATAAACATAATAATATAACTTCTCATATGTATACAAGCCACAAGCCACAAGCCTCCTTTCATAAAGGAGAAAGGGAATAAGAGCATGTTCCCACCACGCTGGTCCTATGCGGGTTGGCGGGTTCTGTGATTAAGTATTACTTATCACAGTTATCACATGTTAGTAATGGGACCGACGGGTTAACGTGTTTTCCTTTATGAAACTGTGCATAAACTTAAGCACCCAAAATATGAAATCTTCAATTTTGGAGATAGGCTGACATATTGAAAAGATTTAATATTCACCAACAATATGCATACATATTCGTATAACTCGTAAGACTCGAGAGCTTTTATATTTCCCTTTGATATCCTATATCACTCGCACGGATGAAATCAGTTTCTGACAAAGTGTAACTAACGAAGATAATCAGGTACTTCACCTACTTTCTACGGCAGGGACGGCGAGTCCTAAGTAAATAATACTTACTGTATTACGAAGGGAGCAGTGATAGCGCATTGGGTAGGAGCTCGACTTCACTTTCAGAGGTCGGAGTTCGAATCCCAGCGCGCACCTCGAACTATGGCTATGGTATTTAAAAAATATGGCAATACGCACAACTGCAAAATGTTTGTGTGATGAACTTGAATGTATTATCAGTGTCTGGGTGTTTATCTGTAATTTTATGTATATTATTCATAAAAGTATTCATCATTTCAGTCATTTTAGTACCCATAATACAAGCTACGCTTACTTTGGGGCTAGATGGCAATGTACGTATTGTCAAAAAATATGTTACTAGAAAAAGTTATCAGTTTATGAATGAAATCGTATTTTAAGTAGGCACTCGTACTTTAATCTTGTACGGCTTCAATATGATATACCTCGTGAGCCTAATGAGAAAAGTTTTTCGATCGTAAATCGCGGCTTTAGTCGAGCGATCTTTGAAGTCTGCATCGTCATTACAAATTTTATCGATTCTATATCTGTTTTTAACAAGTTTTATTTGTTTTATTTTCTAAGGTTAAAGTTTTGAATCTCTCTGCATAAGGGCGTTATAGCTGGTATAGGTATTAAATACTATATAGAGAGGAAAAATTAGTGTTTTTCTACGCTTGTATGTAATTGATAAAATTTGGAACAACTTGACTCTAAATATTATTTTGCCTATAAAAAGATAAATTCTCGGCGGGTAACCAAGGCTATAATAGTCGAAGTCAAAAATATAATAGTCGAAGTCGAAGTCAAAAATATCCTTATTTGAGCAGGCCCATAGGTGACAATAACGATGCGTGCATTACATGAGAAATTTGTTAAAACACGATAGTGAGATGACGGCGATAACCATATTCGTAAACTTAAAACTAAAGCTACGAGTATGCGAAACGAGCCCTGGTCTAAGAATATGCCCACAACGAACTTAGCGGGGTGTTATTTTTGTTATCACCATCTTTGTTATTACATTGTCATTTAAAATTGTTAGAAAAGCAACCTGGTTAGAGCACTATTTAACACCCTTTTAGCTTTCACCCCAGCTTTTTTTTATCGATTACGTAGTTACAAATCTTCACTAAGGTATAGCGTCGAGTTCTTCAGGCTAACCAAAGATGGAGACAGGTCCAGGAAAAGAAGAAGAGAAGAATCCATCCAAAATCCAAAGTTTCCATCGGCTTCAGCGCGGAGTTGCCTCTCTCCGAGCTCTGTCGTCAACCTTTTTTAAAATGCCATCACTATCATCATCCCATTACCAGCTCCCTACTGTTTTAGTAATAGAAGATCTTTTTGTGTACAGCTTGTCCGGGGAAGTACTATCGCCATGTTTATTTCTGCCGCTAAGCAGAAGTTCTGGCGTAGGCATATTTATGGACACAGGACGGCATGTTGCAGGACGTGCTCTTTCCATACCCTTGTGATGTGCTGTTCTGTTTATACGGGATGGTTTTTCCACTTAACTTAACCACTAGGTTTTTACACTTCCAACCAAGCAGATGGGCCATCTGCTTGGTCCGTCAATTATTTTTAGGTTTAAAAAAAAACTGTGTGTTTAACAACAAGGGATAAGAAATGTTTAGGCCAAAGTCCATCAACTGGCTGAGTCCGGCTTTGTAGACTTCGCACACCTTTGAGAACGTAATAGAGAACTCTCAGGCATGCAGATTCCTCTAGATGTTTCCTTCATCAGAAAAGCAAGTGATATTTATATTGCTTGAATTAAACACCCACATAATTTGGGAAAGTACAACGGAAGGTTCATGCCAGCCAAGTACGGAGACAGTCGAAGGAAAAGAAGAAGAAAAACTTGGGAAAGTCAAAAGTGCGTGCTGGAGATTGAACTCGGTCCACCCGTAAGGGAAGCTGGAGCCTTTACTAGGCTATCACCAGTTCAACATGTAACACTCTTGCTTTAACAGTCTGCCACCGTTTCAGGGAGCTTCTCCCATGATTACTGCAGACTATGCCACTTTTCATGATGTATAACTCACCGCAGCATTTGACCACCCGTTTTTGTCTTTCCTTTTTGCAATCCCGAGTGAAAAATGCGCTCGGCGATTTGTTCATCAGACTTTAACGAGAGAACGGCCTTAATTGGAAACACGATATTGTTATAGGCAAATATTTATTCATAAGAGATGATATAACCTTCATATTACTAATATTATACAGAGGAAAGTTTTTTTTTTTTCTTTGTACCGAATAGGAGCGGAAACTACAGGGCAGATTTAAACAATGTCTACACCAATCGAAAATAAAATGATCAGCTAGGAACACATGCTATGACTAATTGTCAAAAAAAATTGAGTTTCTTTAGAAAATTTGCAATAATTTTGCCAATAAATTTCAGTATTTGACGTGCACTGAGAATACTATGGATTTCACTTAACTTCACTTCACTTCCCTTCACTTCACTTTACTTCAGTACACTTCAGTTCACTTCAGTTCACTTCTCTTCACTTCACTTCACTCCACTTTACTTCACTTCACTTCACTTCCCTTCACTTCACTTCACTTCACTTCACTTCAATTCACTTCACTTCACTTTACTTTACTTTAATTCACTTCACTTCACTTCACTCAACACACACTATTTTTATGAAATTATTTTTGCTATACTTAGAGCAAATATAATATTTTATTTATTATACCTACCTTAAATGCACATAAATTTTAACGAAACTAGCAGAATTTGAATTTAAAAGTGCTACTAAGTGAATCAAGCGAAGAAATGTGGTTTATTAGCTTTTAGGTCAAGTTTATATCTCTGGAACTTTATGTAGATACTTACAGGAACAGTGGCTTTTACATAGAAACAACTCCTTCAAAGGTGCTAAGCAAGAATTCAATTGAGACTTACGATAAGTTACCCCCCAACCAAGAAAGACGTGAAACCGATTAGGGGTAAGCGTTTGATATAACTGTCATATCTACTCAAAACAGGTTAGCCCGCTACAACTTAGACTGCATCATTACTTACTACCAGGTGAGATTGCAGCTAAGGGCTAACTTGTAGTGAAATAAAAAAATAGTTGGAAAATCCAAAAGTGCACGCCTCATAATCTCATTCATTACAATAAAATTGAGATTATTTGTAAATAATAAATAAACTACATCTAATTATACCGTGAAAAGTAATAGGCTTCTATTCCTCAAAATACTGAAGCCTAAAAAAAAAACCAACGCGATAAGTGAACTATTTCGCTCGTTATCGTGACCACAAGATACGGTATCCGCACATCAGACACACGGATGTCCAAGACAGAACTTTTTTAAACAGTTTTTTAATTAGTTTATATAATAAAAAGAGATATAAAAATATCATGAGTGTTAAAAATAGTGTTTTTTCTCAACATTTGCCTATTTATCTTATATTTTTAAACGAGCAATTTTTGTATAAGTATATATAATGGAAATATAGGAATAGGCTCCAACGATTTTCATGACATTTAGTATACAGGGTTACGGGGGCGATAAATCGATCTAGCTAGGATTGATTTTTAGAAAATGTCATTTTATTTGTGTTTTCCGCTAATAACCGATTTGGTGCAACGAAGTTGCACGGGTCAGCTAGTAATCAGTAATCACTTATAAAAGCAATAAGGAATAAAAAAAGTGACATTTTAAGATGGAGAATCACTCGGTGTGCGTAAACTGACAGTAATACCAACCTCAACGCTTCGCTTATGAGGCGTGCAAAAGATTGAGAACTTTAAACTTTACATTCAGTACTCAAAATCGACCAATTTAGGGTTAACGGCTTTCTAGTTAAGTTTCAATTGAATAGCTTCAGAGCCTTAGAAACTGACACCCCTTATTCTGCCCGGTATTAAACAAGGAGATAAACTCGCGACCTTC
The DNA here is from genome assembly GCF_905163445.1 of Pararge aegeria. Lineage (NCBI taxonomy): Eukaryota > Metazoa > Arthropoda > Insecta > Lepidoptera > Nymphalidae > Pararge > Pararge aegeria. Next base: position 14,446,222 of record NC_053185.1, on the reverse strand, counting down.
TCAATAAAGCCAAATGGGTACCTATTACTTCAAAAGTGTTTGTTCACCGTTCGACATCGAACTCAATAAACACGGGTCGGGTTTTAAGCCGAGGGCGGGTTTAATGCCGACTTTCGCTTGATTAATTCCAAAACTGAATATTATTTATGTAGGCACATTATTAGAAATGTATAGGACGCCATTATTGGATTACCCAGGTAAAGCTGGATGTTCAAAGAGATTTCGTAATGACCTGTTTGTTACTACTTAGAAAGTAAGTAAAAAAAAGTTGTCAAAATGTTTTTTTTATATGAATTATGTTTTTTAGACCAGTTGGGTAGAAAAACTTTTTTTTTATTACAGTATAGTAACTGGTGGAACACGGGAATAGCCTCTTAATAGGCTTTTTTATACAGCCTAATCGGTTTCTACGCGACATCGCACCGGAACACTAGATCGCTTAGCGGCACGTCTTTGTCGGTAGGGTGGTAACTAGCCACGGCCAACGCCTCCCACCAGAGCATACGAGAGAAAATTCATAAATTATAAATTCAGAAATTGCACCCGCCGGGATCGAACCCGGAATCCCCGTCCTACTTAAATTCACAGCTCTCACCGTTGCGCCAGGGAGGTTTTCAAAACAGACTATAAACAGAGCAACACATCGCAGGGCATGCAATAAACACGTACTACGAAGTTCCACCCTGTGTCTAGGTGTAAACCTCAAACATGCTTGTAATTACAGCGGCAACCAAATCCTTCAGACCGAAACACAGTAATGCTTGGCGGCATAATGGCCAAGTTCAAATCCCAGCACGCACCTCTAACTTTTCTAAGTTTTAGGTAATTAATATCACTGCCTTTATTTTGACGGCCGATTGGCGCAGTGGGCAGCGACCCTGCTTTCTGAGTCCAAGGCCGTGGGTTCGATTCCCACAACTGGACAATATTTCTGTGATGAACATTAATGTTTTTCAGTGTCTGGGTGTTTATCTATATATTATAAGTTTTTATGTATATTATTCATAAAAAATATTCATCAGTTATCTTAGTACCCAAAACACAAGCTGCGCTTACTTTGGGGCTAGATGGCGACGTAGTATATTTATTAATTTATTCGTAGTATATTTATCACTTTCTTTAACGTTAAAGGAAAACATCGTGTGGAACCTGCATGACTTAGAGTTCTCCATAATGTTATCAAAGGTGTGCGAAATCCCAACCAATCAGCACTAGGCCAGCGTGGTAACTGCCCTGTGACAAAATTTGTTATTTGGTAGTGTTTTCTTTTCTATTGTAGTTTCTCGGCGAATTGACCAACAGAAATCAGCAAGAATTGCTGCTGACCATGAATTTTATATTTATTGTTTCTGCTGATAAAAAAATACATAAACTACACATAAAATACTCAAAACCAATATAGGGAATATGAACTTTATGCAAAATTTACCAAAATATCTGATACCAAACGTAACTCATTAAGAGACAAGTTTTTACTCAACTGTTTTTGAGTCACAGCGAATACTGCGCATGCGCGTATGTACTACCATAAAAATCACCTTCGGCACTTCCCTTATTACTCTTACAACTCGCTAAAACTTATTTTGTACATACACTGTTTGTAACATTGACACGCAAAAAAATTAAACAAAAAAAACCAAATTTTTGAAATTTGAAAAACACATCATAGAAAAAAACCTAGACGTGATGGAAGAAATCGGCCAACTAGGATAGATTCAGAATATTCGAATTGTCATATTTATGTCAAAAAATTTTAAAGGAGGATTTCATTGCAGACCAGTTAGGTCCATTGCCTTAGAACCTAAAGACACCCCTACAAACAACAACAAATAATAAATAATCACTTCAATGAATATTAATGCTAAAACATTAGGTGCCTACTAGATAGGTAGTTGGAAAGACGCACATAACTCCGAAAAGTGTGTGACAGGGATGGGTCCGTCCCTCCACCGCAGAAAAGAGAGGTCACTAACAAATAGGTTATCAGCATTTTAATTACAAACCTATCATAAACAAAGTTGCATGTTAATCATACATGTTACATAAAATAAACTTTGTTTCGTTCACCTGTGTCAGATAGATAACTGGTAATTAACCTGTCAATATGTTATGGCCCCTCCATTTGTCAGCGGAGAGCTACACTGTCATACACAGCGTTGCACAAAGCCTCGGATATAATAGTATCTAAATTAGCGTATGCCAACTTGCGTACAGTCAGCAGAAAAATATGAACCAATGCGGCGGACGGTCTGTTGCAAATAAATCTCTAAAGTTAATTGATAGGCCTTTAGTGATAAAAGGATAGCTTTTCCATGCTTACTAATATTATAAATGTGAATGTTTGTTTGTTTTACCTTCACACCCTAACTTAGCAACCAATCAACTTGATTTTTGGCATTTATTTAGTTGAAAGGGCGGAGAGTTACATATGCTACTTTTTATCCTACGAAAATAACCGGTCCTCATGACATTTGTTAAAAACCATAATTAACGATGACGATAAAAGCGGGATACAGCTAATATTGCGACACTACTTGAAGCCCTACCAATTAAGTGTCGCTTAAAGATGTTTGTTTAAAAGAATATTAGAACCAGTTGTGCTAATTCTTTATTAAACACATATTCAAAGTAAATCTAAGTATTAGATGACAAAATGATACTACTTCGAGGTCCACTACTTTTCACTTTGCTATTTTTATTTTATTGCTGAAGTAATACGTAATTGACTGACTTTGCAGATGGCGAACCTGAGGGTAATCGGAAAACCGTCGCAACCAGGTTGTACTTTTATCTCATGCACCGTAATAGTTCGACAATTGAAATCACAGATGATACTGTTGTCGCTATAACAAAAAATACTAAAAATCAGAATAAAATAAATATTTTAGGGAGCTCCCATACAACTGATGTGATTTATTATTATAATACATTCATAGATAATGATAATTGACCTGTTTTTTTCTACTATTAATACAACACTATAAATTATTAGTCAAAGAGAGGTTATCGTCGACTGTGCAGATACGAATCCTCAAGTTCTTTGCACACATAACTAGGAATAAGCACTCCATGGAACGACTTGTTGTCCAGGGGAAAGTGGAAGGCAAACGGTCACGTGGTCGATCACCCACGCGTTGGACAGCTACATACATAATTACAGCTACAACACAAGCCTCCATAGTCCAATGTTCCAGAAACGCTGAAGATCGTAACAAGTGGAGGCGCATCGCGGGGGCTGCTGTAGCCAAAGAAAATGTACCATCGTCAACCACGACCACTCTGTCAAGAGTGAACGACTAAGGAGGAGGATAAATTATTAAATTTTTTGTTTACAATAATGTTGTATACGTAAATTGCTGACGGTACTTATCAATATATGCATAGTACTCGCACCTAATCGAATAACAAGCCGCGCAAAGGGTGGATTTGTGAAACAGTTTTACCCGACCTTCCTTGTAACAGGGTTACCGTAATTCGGTTATTGGCGTACGATGTTCCCTAACACATCCCCCCATATCTAACGCGCATAATGCGCGTTAGATACGACAGCGTATATCAAAAGATTGATTTGATTTCGTCGACACGTGCGAATCGTGTTACTAACGGTTTCCTGTGACTTCGTCCGATATCGTCCCTTAGCTGTTCAATAAGCATAGTTTTATAAAATATAGCTCTCTTATCATTTCATATAAAAATCGCATGATAAACCTATCTTTATTTTTAGAGATAACGGGGGTTTTTTGGCAATATTGATGTATAACATAGTTAGGTGTTTTTTTTGTGTACCTAAAGCAAACTTTGGTGATTTTGGTTACGCGGTATTGTAAGTGACACGATGAAATGTCATTTTTCAGTTGCATCCTATTTTAATAATATATATATTTATTATATATACATACCCTGAAGTCACGTTGAATGGCCTAACCTTCCTCAAGAATTGGGTTAACAAATGCAAAGTGATACATTTTTTACTGGTAGTTTCCCGCACCCCCTCTCCAACCAAATGGATTATTTACCTGTGAAAATTAAATTTCATATTTCGACATGAAGTAAAACGGAATAAATAATGACGGGCTTTATCCGGGATTAATTATCTCAATTCAGACTTTGATATTTCTAAAATATTTTTTTTTTTTATAAAGTCATAAAATTAATACCTACTCACGTAAACTGATCATCATATAGAGCGATCAAACAGTCAGGGATCAAATTCGGAAAATTGTCACCCGGCAACAATGGAAATTTTTCTTTGTACAATGTTTTCAATGCGTCAACTTTTAACAGATTTCAAGTAGAAAATATAAATTCAAATGTTTTTTTTATCCTTCTTTATGTATGTTCGGGCATAGACATTATTTTTTTATTAGAAAGGAATTTATTCAGAAATGATCTCATTTCATGTTGAACAAAACTGGTTATTACTTATATTTAGATCTACCTTTAGTTATTACAGGTTATGTGTACCTAATACAATAAATAAATAAATAAATTTAAATTTTTATATACTAGATCTGATGAAGAGTTTTGGACACCGACAGCGAAACTCTTCAAACAACAAGGGCAAATCTTTATTTACTTATGTATAGTAAATATGCATTGTTTACGCAATCAAAAAACATCAAATCACGCCTGTACATTCGAAAGGGACGTACGCAGATGTATTAAATATATCGGGACACACCACTATCAAAGTTAGTAGTATATCTTAATATATATAAATCTCCTGTCACGATGTTTGTCCGCGATGTACTCCTAAACTACTGAACCGATTTTAAATTAAATTGGCACACCGTGAGCAGTCTGGTCCAACTTAAGAGATAGGATAGCTTAGATCTTTAAGTAAAGTCACAATTTTATTTTATTGCAAATTATTTGTCTATAATTAATTGACAGTCACGTGTTATATGTATATACAACTATACTCATTTAAGGCTTAGCGATACTGAATACTTTAAAAACAAAATCAAACGCAGACGAAGTCGCGGGCAACAGCTAGTAGTTGTATATATTATTTACTTTTTAATTCGTCTAGCATTTATTCCCGAAATCTGTTTTTTTTTTAAATAAAGAAAATTTTGACTTTGCCTTTGACCATTTACGTATAATTCTCGCCGTTCGCATTTCCGTCTCCCATGTCACGCTGCGAACACGAACTGTTCCATGTCCCATCTCTTTACCACGACACGTCATCATTGTCACGGCAAAGCGTCGACGGAAACGGGCAAATGTTAGAGAAGGCCGAAGCTTTGTTGAGCGAACCGGGCTTTTGTTCAGAATTGTGAAATACTCAACCTTTAACACACCTATGTGAGATTGCATCCATCACTGTTTTGAATACCAGCTATTTTAGATAATAAAGCCTGGAATACACTTAAGCATGCTAGTGTCGAGCAATAGGAGAGGTTTGTGAATAGGCAAAATGTTTTTGTTTTCTTTATTGCAAACCGGTCTATTTTTTGTGCTAACTAGTGCAGTTTAAGGCGCAGGCACAGAAATAAAAACAAACAGAATCCTCATTCAGCCATTATTGTATGCAGTGCATTGTGTCCAAAAACGTGTCACTTTACACCCGCGGAATGTTGCTTGCTCTCAAACTTTTTCCCATTTTCCCGTTGTATGGGAAACGTTAAGAATATTAGAGGTGAAATAATAACTGTCAACGGCTAAATGAAACACTACTAAAGTGGAGTGGAGTTTTAATGTTTCAATATTAGTCGTGTACACAATTTCTGTATGTTATTAATTCTGTGGAAGAAGATAAGAGGGGGAAGCTCGGAAGCAAGTCTGAATATGAATTATGCGAGCATGCTACTTGATTTATTTGCTTAGCTAAAAACTTTTACTTTAAACTTAACTTTCAAATTTTATATTTATTTATCGAAACTATGTATGTTTATGATTATGGAATGTTCGCTGACCACTATATAAATACAAAATTTTGAAAAAAAATCCCTATCGAAGCTAAATGTTACAAAGATTGTAACTGTTCTGGAAGCGATGGTTCAGTTTACAAACCTAGTTTGAGGTGGTTTGATGAAATACATTCCAAGTGATGAGCATATGTATCTCATAGGTGCTAGAAACCTCTGCTCTTTCTGGTCAATAAGTACGCTTCTGAGGACAGGACTTCCAGTTTCATTTCTTTCATGAGCAAATGTATACTCTGAGAGCATGCCGTAAATGAGCATTCTACGTCGCAAAAAAGCATGCTGGTCTAGTAGCATGTGTGTTCCAGGCTTTACAGAGAGACTTTAAAGAGTATAGATACCACACTACCTACCACATAATATTCAGTTAAAGGCATTCAAATTCTTGATATTATAAAATACTTAAAGTCTTCGTAAATTAAGTAATTGTTATACTGATGTAAGATTAATAGAAAACTAGGCTTAATAGGTATACATTTACAACAAATATATATATTACTAGCTTTTGCCCGCGACTTCGTCTGCGTTTGTTTTTGTTTTTAGAAAGAGGCATTCGATTTAGGTGTAATTCTACGCACTTTATGTATTTAGGATAGCTAAGCCTTAAATGACGGGTTGGCTGCCGCCCGCTGAGGAGTTGTGTCCTCTATCTCCAATCACATTCATCAGATCTACATAAAATTTAGGCAAAATTAAACAGACATTATAACCTCTAAAGTACAAAAGTAAGTATTTAAATCGGTTATCATTTGACGGCGTTATGGTGTGAAATCGTCAAAAACTTTCGTCCCCTCTCCCAAAAGAACTGAGCTTAATTTCGGGATATAAAGCATACTATATTAATTCTAATACCTTCAGGAATATGTGTACAAAGTTTCATGATGATCGGTTCTGTAGTTTTTGCGCGAAAGCGTAACAAACAAACTTACATTCACATTTATAATATTAGTAAAGATAGGGATAGGGATAGGGATAGGGGTAGGGATAGGGATAGGGATATAGTAGTGTCTATACTCTATAGAGTATCCTTAAACCTGGAATACACATGCTTCTAGAAAAGCATGCTTTTTTGCCACGTAGTGGGTATGCTAATTTACGCTCTCCGCATGCAGTTTACAATTGCTCATTAAAGCACCGACCTCAGTAGCATACTTATCACTAGCATACAGAAATAGCTTTAAAGTTGTAAGTTGTTGTCTGTCTGTCTGTCTGTTCCTACAAAATGTATCTTTAAACAAAATTTACATTTTAAATTTTAAATCTCTCTACGGGAAACATTGTGATAAGGACAGCAAATTGGTTCCCAAAAGACGAATATACTCTAACATTAAATATTATATTTTGGCAAATACGCACACCTACCCACTTACCCGCGGTTTCAAATTCTGTTTTCTTGTTCACCCTCCAAACTTTCCCTTATTAATTTCCCAGACAAAAAGTTTTTTAGGTGTTCATTAATTTGTTATCATAAAACCGATATGAGTACCTACCTGTTCGGAACCCCATTCGCGTAGCGCTGTGGCCTAAGTGATTCTGGGTTCGATTCCCGGCTGTAGTTTTTTTCCTATTTTAATCTGGAAACTTATATTTTCTTTTAAGTGTATATTTATTTATTATATAATATTAAAATGTTATAGGTAACCAAAGACCTATGTAAAGGCTTACCAACGCACTGTATGCATCTTCCGTAATAATATAATAAATAATAATAAATAAATATACTATAACAATACACACATCGCCATCTAGCCCCAAAGTAAGCGGAGCTTGTGTTATGGGTACTAAGATGACTAAGGAATATTTTTATGAATATATAATACAAAAGTTGTGTTAGTTACACCATTTATAACTCAAGAACGGCTGGACCAATTTTTATGATATTTGATTTTTTGGATTCCTCTTAGACCGGAATAGGATAATAATTATTAAAATATAAAATTCATAAAAAAAGGATTTGCGGTACGAAGTTTGCCGGGACAGCTTGTAATATACATAAATACTAATAATATACAGTATTTATACTTTTTTTGGTTAATTCCACTGAAAGTTACCTACTGCACTCTCACCAGATGGTAAGATATGTTACAGTATAAGATGGTTGCGCGTTTATCTGTCAGGAGTATTGCAGTAAATTAAACTTACACAACATTATAATATTAGATTACTTTCATCAAGATTTGTCTAGAAGAGATTGCTTTAGCAATTAGACCGCCTTTGCATACCAATAAAAAAAAAAACTTTATACGAACACCTATATGGTAATATTATCATACTTAGATACACAATTTCCGCAAAGCATTGAATAGAGCTATAATATTCCACATAGCGACCACAGATAACGAGAAGATAATGCAAATAAGATGGGCCACTCCACTCGGGGGACTATAAATGGACTGCCACGGAGTAGGGTCAGGTGCTTTATCTTCCTATCTACCATCTATTCATAGGTACCTAACTGTTTATGTGAACATATACTTAACGCACAGTAAGTAAAAGCATAATAGCGTTGGATAGAAGCTGGCGATACTTTATGGAATTCCATAAAAATTCCACATCCTCACCAAACAGACCTTCGGCGACCTTCTAAGCACGTGTTGCTCCGAAACCGGAGCATCCTCAAGAGATGTTGACTTTATAATGTTAAGTCAACATCTGTGGAGCATAAGAATTGAAGAGATTATAAATTACGCGTAATTAAACTGAAAAATGTTTGTGTGATGAGCATGAATGTTTTTCAGTGTCTGGGTGTTGACAAAAATATTCATCAGTCATCTCAGTACACATAACACAAGCTACGCTTACTTTGGGGCTAGGTGTCGATGTGTGAATTTTCGTAGTATATTTATTTATTTATTTACGCCATACAGATTATCTTGCTTTTCTTGAGTATAGAAAATTAAGCTCAATTTTCATAATATAGCATAGTAGTGCTTCCTCACTAATACTTTAACTAACCTGCCCTGCGGTTTAACCCGCGTCAAGTACGGGTCGCAGAGTAAGGCCATTTCAAGCTTTCAGACGACATCCCTGGTGCAACGGTGAACGCTAAGGTTTTAAGTTGGAGGTCCAGGGTTCGATTTCCGGCAGGGGAAATTTAGGAATTTACTTTTACTCAATTCTCCCTGGTCTGGTCTTGTGGGAGGCTTGGGCCGTGGCTAGTTACCGCCCTACCGACCACTGCACGTTAACGTACCTACTTACACTACTAAAGGTTAATGTCTCAGATTATCGAGTAATAAAACTTATAACGATATAGTGATATCGACATGTTTATTAAATATCTAAAGTATTTAAAAAATAAGTATCTCACTTATTGAAATCTCGTAAAATCATTGATTTTTAAGAGTCAATTCAAACCACGATGGCAACGGCCTAGACAACCGAGCCCTGACCGGTCACGCGTGGCCTCCGTATAGTCTAGACTGTATCGTACCGCCAAGGGCGGTAAAAGGGTCCGTGTCAGTCTCCTAACGATACCTAGTCTCCGAATGTTAGTAATCTATGCTAATATTAAACTGTGTTTGTTTGTTTGTTTGTCCTTACTTAAAGCCCTTACTCAAGCAACCAATCGATTTGATTTTAACATAGAGTTAGTTGAGAGGACAGAGCGTTACATAGGCTACTTATTTATCACAGGAAAATAAATGGGTTATTTTATAGGACGCCTTTTGTTTTGAATTTTTTTGAAGTATATTTTTAATTTCTCCTTTACAACGAAATAAAGATGTTTAAATAAATTAAATAAATATATTATACATATATTGGAAGCGTTAAGAGCGCATTGGGTACGAGTTAAATCCCACCACGCACCTCAAATTTTTTAAGTAATTAAAAAATCACTTGCTTATACGGTGAAGGAAAACATCGTGAGGAAGCCCGAGAGTTTTACATTATGTTCTCAAAGGTGTGTGGAGTCCACCAATTCGCACTGGGCCAGCGTGGTGGACTACGGCCTTAACCCCTTCTCATTGTAGGGGTAGACCCGTGCTCTGTAGTGGGTCAGTAATGGGTTCATGTAATGATGATGATGATGATGATATATATATTGATTTTTTTATATCCATAATATTATTATATAAACGTGACGCAGTTACCATCTGCGAAACGTTAAAAATACGTAGGCAAAGAACCGACTGAAACAACAAATGTATAAAATACCAAGTAGAAATAAATAATTTATACATTCATCGGCATGAAAAAACAGTTTGCGTCTCTTCAAAGAATAACGTAGAAAACATAAGATAATATGTTTTAAAAAGAATAACTCCGCATGAAACCTAATGAAATTTATAAGTAAGAACAACTTATTCATCTTTAAGCTACAAATATAAAACTACGCAATCTCGTTTACGATTTATTTAAAACGAAACTATTGTAACGATTTAAATCAAATTGACTTAAAGACGACGTAGTTCTGAAGTATTTAACAAAAATACGACTGAATAGAAAACCTTCTCGATCCTCGTATTTCAAACAAACCTTCACGATTTAATTTGTCTTTATAAAAAGTGTGTATATGCCATAGACAGGCTTAGTAAATATTGCTATTTTTATCATATAGGTATAGTCAGTGTCGTGCACTCCATACATGCACAAAAGCACTGCATACCCTAACATTGATATTATAACTCGAATAGAAGGAGAATTTATGCCGTTTTTCCTGGTGTATGCATACCCTGGTAAGAAACCCAGTGCACGCCACCGGGTATAGTCTAGTCTAGTTTTCGCGGTATGTTTTTAACTGTCCCGTTGTCTTTCTCAGAAATTTATCATAAGATCTATGTCACATGAAATCTAAATGGGATCATTTCGGAATGAACCCGAAAAAAATCGAAGAAAACATAATTTTCCAACACCATCTATAGATAAATAAATATAGGTACTACGACAATACACACCGCCATCTTGCCCCAAGTAAGCGTAGCTTGTGTTATGGATACTAAGATAACTGATGAATATTTTTATGAATATAATACACATAAATACGTATAATATACAGATAAACACCCGGACAGTGAAAAACATTCATGTTCATCACACAAACATCTCCAGTTGTGGGAATCGAACCCACGGCCTTGGACGCAGAAAGCAGAGTCGCTGCCCACTGCGCCAACTGGCTGTATAAATAATATAACGGAGTTATGGACGAACATACATCTCTTAAAGAAGTCATCGGCAGTCCTTGGGGACTGCAAATAAAAGCGAAAATTAAATCTGTGTACATATGAGTATATACTCATTATACGTAGAGCTAAAGAGAAAGAGTTCGGTGACGATTTCATGACTTTTGTTCACCCAGAAAGTGCTCAAAGTGCCTAAAGAAGTTTTCACTTCGAATAAAAATATAAAAATCTGAATTTACAGCCTCCTGCTTTTTGAAGTCGGTTAATAAAAAGTAACATTTTACATGTTGTGACGATAAAAGAGCGATGTTCATTGTAGGGCAAATTAAGCCCATATCGGACCAATGAATATGGGATGGGAGACTATATAATATAAAGTCGGTGCAAGCGTGCTTTAGGGCTGACACAAAGAAAAAGGCGTGTTAATAATATGTTTTATGTTTAATTTTTATGACAGAAATTTGCATTTATCAAAGCGGCAAGTCCTTTTTATTAAAACTAGGGAATATTTAGAAGAAATAAATCCTCCTATTTATGAGAAACAAGGCCTCCTGACACAGGTATTTTGATGCTTACTAGGAGGTCTTCACAACATGTATCATTTACAATGTAAGAAATGAAATAAACGTTTTTGTTTTTTTAATCTTTAAATCCTTCTCATTCTGCCAATGAGAAGGTGGTATGAGGATTGGTCTCACCCGTGCCCTATGGTAGGCACGTAAGGGGTTGAAGATGATAACGATGTTACCAAGTTTGCCACCAGAGAGTATCATGTCACGTATATGGTGACTAATATATTCATATTAGTGACCCAATTAGATCTTTTTTGAAACTTATTAGAAGAAATGTTGTGGGGCTGAAAACAAGAAAACTATTGCCAGTTTCCAATGAAGCTGGGAAACCATAAGGGGTGCTACGGGGCGTGGAAGGACCTATACTATTGGCGGGTTATTTTTTTTGCTCCTATACAATGTCGCGGCGCGCTGTTTAGACGAAGTCGGCAATCACCGTAAGATAAAAGGCGTTCAAACCTACTGTATCCCTACTTTAATACTGCTAATATAATTTGAATCTCAATTAATGAATAGTTGTAAATTTTGATAAAAAGTTGGCCTTATTTGCCTTTGCTAACTTTTGCTTCGTTAGTTGTGAGTTAAAAATATTTAATTAAAATTGCTCTCGCTTCTTTCAATATTGTATAATCAGGTATGTTGAACGTTAAAGATTTGTTTAACCCCGCAACTGGACGCTATCACAAATGACATACAGGTATATAGGATTATGTAATACGAGTTTCCATGTTGGCAACCCTTCGAATAAGAAGACTTCAATAATGTAGTTTTACTTTTTTAAAGCGTAAAATGATATCAATCGCTAACTTTCATAGAAGTATCGCAGATTGAATGTTAGAGCATTGCATGCATTCATGTGGCGTAATTGGGTCTTTCTCGTGAAAGCTATGTCGAGTATGTTCGAGTATTACTACGTGATCAAATCAGAAATGAGGAGATTCGTACAGGAACCAGATTTACCGACAAAGGCTATGTCACATAGCTCAAAGAGTCACGGAGCTAAAGTGGCAATGGGCGGGGCACATAGCTTGGAAAACCGATGGACGTTGAGGTGAAGGTGTGGCGGAATGGAATGGCGACCTGCATTGGTAAACGCAGTGTTGCTAGACCTCGAACGGGGTGTTCAGAATGCCAGATGTCATCTATCGAGTCGTAGGGAGCCGCTGGACCGAAGCGACACGACCAAGACCCACGGTCGCATGTTTATTTTGAACTCTCTACAAAAGAACTATGTCGAGCAGTTGATAGACATGATGATTATGATTTTTAAAACTTAATAGAAAACATAAATGAACTGCACAATTGTGAAGGTAATAAATTAGCTAATTTGACATGTCTTGGCAGGCCAGCTGCCGAGACTAAAGACATTTCACCCTCAAACTATATGCCAACATACTCATACCTACCTATTATTTTTTAAGTAATTGCCGTCAAAATAATCAGAATATTATACTTACCTATTCAAAATATATCTTATATTATTTTTCTCAAATTCCTCGTAAGAAAATATCTTAAAATTAAACAGACAGGATAAACTGGCGAAAATGCTTCAAAAAGAAATGTGATCATATTTATTTAGGTATCTACTAAATTAAACGCAAACAAGGATAGGGTTGCCAACCCCAAGCATTATTCCGGAAATTGAAATTATTATTTAAAAGTGCTAGATGTTTTTTAGAAGTGCTAGATTTTTTTCGATTCCTAAATGCGGAAACAAAATCTTCATGAGCCAAATAACAAGAGAACAATAGTTACTTATATAATAATAAAAGAAAGAATTATCAAAAAAAAAAAAACATTCTTATTTAGCCAGCTGGCAGCCCTAAAGACCACCCTATAGGGGGACAAAAGACAAAAGCATATCCCAAACGTTTTACCCGGTTTTACTTAGTACGTGTGTTCGTAAAACACGTACCTACGAGGGATTTTAAATGTTTTTAAACATTCTGAAAGTAGCGGAAAATTAATTATCTTTTTATTTAATTTCACAACATCCCTTAGAATTGTGCCCTTTCATAGATGATACCGCGATACTTTATACCGGGTTTGATTCCCAGCCTGGCCAATTTGGGAGTTTACAATTTCTAAATTGGATCTGCATAGTTTTGACGACCGATTGGCGTAGTAAGCAGACCCTGCTTTCTGAGCCTAATGACGTGGGTTCGATTCCCACAACTGGATTGTCCAGTTGTGGCAATCGAAGTTGTTTTAGAATTATTGTGATAAACATAATATACCTTTCATAAATGTATTATGAACTTTCCTGACTAGAAATTATAAATTCCCAAATAGCCCCTGCCGGAAATCAAACCTGAGACCTCAGCAAAAGCTAAATTCACAGCACTCACCGTTGCGTCGTCAAATGTGTATAATAAAACAGCAAATACAGTGTGTACATAACATATAATAAGAAAACTCCTTCACATGTATTAAATAAGTACCTACTTTGTATAATGCTTGGTTGAGCGTTCAAGCTTTATTCATTTTAGGAAATTGTATTTGATGAAACAGATTTCGACGTATTCACAGAATATTAAATTCATAATAGATTCTCAGCTTGTACCCACTTACTTACCCAATATTAATTATTTCACGGTCCATACCTTTGAAAGATATCGTGTCAGGGTAAAGATACCTTTTACTTATGGCGAATATTGTCACAATTTGAAATCACGATAAGATACATCCATGAGCTCGTAAATCCGTAGGTCACCCAATAAATTTTGAGTAGGTATAATTAAACTTCTGATTACTTTTAATGCTCACCTGTACTGAATATTCTTTATCATGCTCTTCATACTTCATAATTCCATACGTCGAACAATATTTTACATTTAATATTTATTTATTTGTTTATTAGGTTATACACTGAAACTACTCGTAGCTTAGGAACTACAAAATTGAGAAACATAAAGTTGGCTTACTGGCAAACCGGCACGTGTATCTGAAAAAATACAAGTGCGGGTTCGCAAGTTTATAATGATATTATTGTTGTAACGAAAGAAACACTGTATAGTGAAGTTGTTGCGTAGGCATACCCACGGGATAGCCATAGTATGCCTGCTAACCAAGAAGCGGCCGTATCGCGTCAAGATCAAGTAACGTCGGCGCAGCAAATCCTGGAGGCTGGCTTTGAATCGTGATGCGATACCTTTTTTACCACACTTCCTACGGGAATTAATTTGTAAGACCTAGGCTAGCGAGCTCGTGCCAAAAATCGCCGTAACAAGTTAATAAGTTTGTTTTTAATATTATAATAAGAAATGAATGAGAAGCAATTCGTGCACCAGCAGAGTTATAGATCCATTACTAATAATAATTACTTAGTTTTCCAACTAAACGTTATTCGGGCTACATGATGAACAAACAAATACTGTATCAGAATTTCAGACGGTTGTTTGTTATAGCAAACTGTTAATTGCTATTCGATCTGGAGTTGATAACTTAACAAAAGTTTCATTGTAGCAAGTTTTGGTTTAACCTAAAGTACATACTTGGCTTTATTAATAAACGGGGCATAATGTAGAAGATGCGGTGATAGTCTAGTGTGTAAGGCTCCGGTTTTCCTTTTGTGGGGATCCGAGTTTGACCCCTGGCCCGCAAGACTGGCTTTTGAAAACATCGTGAGAAAACCTGCATGCTGAGATTACTCCATAATGTTCTCAACGGCGTGTTAAGTACTGTAGTGCGTCGGGCATGTTTGCCGATGCCAGAGTCCCCAACTTCTACGCTGTGCTCCGTAAGGGAATTGCGTGTTTCTGGGAAATCGTCGTAAAATCCAATAATAAGCTCCTTAGAGTCGTCGCTCAGATTCATCGGTCCTGAACCATGTATAGCGATTGCACTATCAACATATGATAGCGCTATCAACATATGCCAAGAAAAAATCTGCGGCAGAATGGGACAAATTAGAAGTTCTAAGGCACTCCAAGAAATTCTTGGGCGCAACTGGAGCTTGTTTTCCAAACAAGATTAACAGACTGAGTAGGAGACAGGCAAGATACGCCATAGCGGCCATAACAGGACACTTTGGCACAGGATCCATGCTGCTCAAAATGGGCATAATTGATGACCCTACATGTAGGGCCTGCAACGAGGACGTCGAGTCCATGGAGCATTTGTTTTGTGAATGCGACGAATTGGCTAGAAAGCGGTTGGACCTCTTGGGCACTCCCAACCAGAGGATTACTGTGCCTCCAACCTAAAAGCTTCAATCAAACTCTTAGAGTGGATATTTGAAGCTATTTAGGGTGAGGGGATTCAAGGACGGGGCGAGCACAAAAGATCCTGGAGGGTCGAAGTGCATCCGCTGAAGCGGGCCTCAGTACAAGATAGACAGATAGAGTCGTCGCTCAGGCATCCCCTGACAGCGTATTTATTAAACATTGGCGAAAAGTGCACCAGATTCCAAACAAGAAATAATATAAAACAGTTGGAATTTAATTTTAATTTGAATTGAAATTCAATTTATTTTTTAATTGAAATTTAATTTATTCTAATTTTTATTTCTAGATTTTAATTAATTACTGTTTTTTTTTCTTTATTCATATATTTTTAAAATCTGTCTTTTATATTTATTTTGTGTTAACCTCTAAATTTTGTGTATGAATCCCCGACCTGAAATAAAATGTTTTTTTTTTAAGTCTACCAATCCGAACTTGGCCAGCTTGGTAGATTACGCCCTCAATGCTTCTCATTTTGAAAGAAGACCCGTGGGCCGTGCCCTGAAGTGGAACGGTAACGTGTTGATTAAGATTAACGTAGAATCTGTCTTCCGAACTGGTGGTAGAGACCAGGTCATTACAAACAGACAGAACTGACGTTTCTAAATTGTATATATTAGGCCTACTTATAATTATATTATTATTATTTATTGATTTATTGTGTTACTTAACTGTGTAGATACAGAAAAGGCATGATAAGGTTAGATACCGGAGACACGCCTGGAATACTTTTACTAAATTCCCACTATCCGCAGCCTATTTACGTCCCACTGCCGGGAACAGGCCTCGCTTCTCATAGTAGAGACGGTTATAGAGCAAGGACTCACTATGCTTCTCAAATGCGGGATGGTAGGCTTTAACAATTATTGTTAGAGACGATAAAGAGGACCAAAGGCTTAACGTGCCCCCCGAGGCACGGGGGTTGAAACCGCTAATTTCGTAACTCCGGGCTGGTACCTACTGAAATTTCTTTAAAAGAAAATACATAATTCCAAACAAATAGTGGCCTGATCCAGGATTCAAACCTAAGACCTGAACCGTAGCTGAACATGCTAACCACTAGACAGTGACGTGCACTTCATACATGCACAAGAGCACTGCCTACCCTCAAATTGCTATATAACTCGTATAAGAGGAGAATTTTAGCAGTTTTATCCAATTTTCCTTCTGCATGCATACCCTGGTGAGAAACCCAGTGAGCGCCACTGCCACAACACCAAGGAGGCAGTTTAATATGTTTGTAATTTGTATGAAATAGACGCAAAAAATGCTTAACCGATTTTACAACTTCTTTCGCCTGGAGAGTGAGACATGATATTTTCAGACAGCGAGTATATATTATATTCCAGTAATGCGTTTTAGATCGGTAAAATAAAAAACAGACGAAGACGCGGGAAACATCTAATATAGATACGATATTTCAATTGTGCAAACAGTGCTCAGTACCTATACACGACATCATTTGATCTTCGCACTTCACTGAGTACGATCGTTAGCAATAGAACTAGATAGGTACCCTTTTCAATATCATGTGCTTAGTACAAGATATGTTCGCTCGCAATCGAGGAGTCGTTTTCGAGTATTAAACTCAGTATCGTCAAAGTAAAATGAACTTTCACTAGTTTTTGAGTCGCAAATCCTGTACTTCTGATTTTCTTTTACGAAAGTTTTGTCAAAAGCCCGAGCTAAAGATTTGTAGACAAATTTGAGCTTTAGCTCAATGCAAATAAAATCTATTTCACTGCTATGTTCAAGTATTGCTATAGTCGAAAACGACTACTCGATTGCGAGCGTGCAAATCTTGTTCTAAGGCAACGGTACAGATGTTGAGTTTAATTGATCTTCAGTCGCTGCACATACTTGTTTATCTTTCTCCCTGGCTCAGTAGTTACAGCTTTGGACCTATGAGAGGGAGTTCGCGTTTGGAGAGAGGAGACAATTTAAAGTGAATCTCCCACAATGAGAAAGGGTTAAGGCTAGGGTTGCCAGACGGTCTGGAATTGGCAGGATTCTCCCGAATTTTTGTATGTTCTCCCAACTCCCGACAAAGAAAATAATCTTCCGAAAAACAAGTTCGATAATTTTAAGTTCACATTTCCGTCAAACGAAACTTGAGAACAACACACAAAAAAAATTACAAATACTTATGGCAAGAACAAAAACATGCTCATTCGGTTCTTATCTTATGTGTCACAAATACCTACTATATATTTTTTCTCATATCTACAATGCAATGCAAAAATATGTTTGTTTATCTAATGTACTATGTATAATTAATATTATTAACTTATTTTTTTATTTCTCCCGACCAAATAGGGCTTTGGTCGATTAAATTAATTTCGATTAATTAAATTCCAAAAAATCGGTCATTGATCCCGATAACAGGAAGGATTAATCTGGCTGGTTAAGGCCGTAGTCCACCACGCTGGCCCAGTGCGGATTGGTGGACTTCACACACCTTTGAGAACATTATGGAGAATTCTCAGGAATGCAAGTTTCCTGTCGACGTTTTCCTTCACCAATGCAGCAAGTGACATTTTAATTGCTTGAAATTAGAATATTATGAGGGAATTTAAGACAATCCTCTTCCGTGCTTTGTTTTTTTTTATTCAACTACAAGTTAGCTCTTGACATGCTATCTCACTCTGGTAAGTTATAATGCAGTCTCAGATGGTAGCGGGCTAACCTGTTAGCGAGTTTGGCAGATGTAATTAACCCAAATCCTCAAAAGGTTTCCACATGACGTCGTACCAGAACGCTAAATCGCTTAGCGGCACATCTTTGTCGGGAGGGTAGTAACTAGCCACGGCCGAACCAAACAAGGAAGTAATTGTAGTCTTCAAGTTACTCATTATGGCTAAATTCAACTGTTATTCCAGTTCCAAAATTAGGATAAGCGGCTATATTTTGATAATCAGTAAGTATTATTTCTTAAGTTAAGTAAGGAGATTTTATCAAATTATACAGCGCCTAAATTGACAATATTTTGTTTGCCATGCAAATTAACAGATTAACTCTAAATCCAGTGACGCATTTTATTAACCGAGTTGGGAGGTCTGAGCAGACCTGAAAGAAGATCAGAGAAAGTTCGGTTTTTTTTATGAAAATTAAGCTTAATTTGCTATACTCCGCGAAAAGCAGGAGAATCTGTATGGTGTAATTTATAATTTCTTCAATCCTTATACTCCACACCAAACAGATCTTCGGCGTACATTGCCTCTACGCACGTTTCGCTCCGAAACTGGAGCATCCTCAGGAGATGACTTTACAATGAATAATTGTTAAATACATGAGACTTATTTAAGTACAAATTAAGCTTGACGTTTTAAAAGTGCTTATATTAGGCCTACTTGAAATAAATGAATTTTGAATTTGAATTTTGAATTTGCTAAATTTTCATAATATATTATGGATTTCCGCAAAGTAACGCCTGCTTCTATCCAATGTTCATAAAATTAATGAATCCCAACTGTCCCGGCCGGGAGTCGACCCCGGCACTTCCTATACATAAAACCACAACGCTCACAACAGCAGATCAACAAACGTCGTCGTGATCTTAATTAAGCGTTTGATTTCAGTGTGGGAGATGATTGTCATAATTAACTAACAGACTGTAACAGTTTACCTAATTCAGATAACTATTCATATTAATTTGCTGCTTACTAATAAAGCTTGTATCAATGTTAAGGCCAGAAAATATTTGGATATGAAATGAAATGATTCATTTCATTTGTATGTCCAAAAGTTCTTCGTCGAGCGACATGCAAATATTTGAAAGAGATCAGACGATAAAACACTTTCTCAATATGCCATATCTTAGTTTAGTAATAATAGGAATTGACACCATAAAGATTCTACTTCTTTTCGCGGATTATAGAAAATTAAGCTTAATTTTTAAAATATATCATGGAATTCCGCAAAGTAACGCCCGCCAATCCAATGGTCAACAATTTTCCTACATAGACGTATCGCCAAGCGATTTAGCCTTTTGGTATGATGCCGATCAGGTATATGGATTTAATATATAAACTTTATACCCCGAACAAGCGAGTGCAGGAAATTTCATCATCATCATAACTCATTACCGGCCCACTACAGGGCACGGGTCTCCTTCCACAATGAGAACGGATTAAGGCCGTAGTCCAACACGATGGCCCAGTGCGGTGGTCTCTACACACCTTTGAGAACATTATGTAGAACTCTCAGGCATGCAAGATTCCTCACGATGTTTTCCTTCACCATTGAACCAACTGATATTTTAATTACTTAACATGTACTTTGAAAAGTTAGAGGTGCGTGCTGGGATTCGAACTTAGCACCACGAAAGTGAAGTCCTACCCACTGGGCTATCAACGCTTTAAATAATTTATAGTTCCAGTAATATCATTCAGTCAGAAATATTGTATGAGAAGTGTCTTACGGGCGATGGCGTGATTATGGACTACCTTAGAGGCATTGGGAAAAGAGAATCAGTGAGATGCATGTACTGCAACGAAACGGATGATGCAATGCACACAATTTTTAATTGCGTCAATTGGGACAAGGAAAGACGAGAAATTAGTGAGGAAATCGGAGAATTTAACGCTGAAAGTTTGGTGCATAAAATGTTGAAGACGGAAAAAAACTGGGTGACTGTCGCAAAGTATTTAGAGACTACTATACAGGAAAAGGAGAAAGAAGAAAAGAGAAGAAAAACAAGTCCATGAAACATTTTCAAAATCGTTGTCGTGTTTTAGGCCGAAAGGTGGGTACACGGTCAACGAGGTGACAGGGGGGGTTTTAGCCGGTAAAAGTCCGGCACTACCTAGCGCTGCGGGTGTCCATGAGGATTTCCCCTCCTGTGTGGAAAAAAAAAAGAAAAAACACATACTTTGAAAAGTTAGAGGTGCGTGTTGGGATTCAAACTCAGCACCACGAAAGTGAAGTCGAGCTCCTACCCACTGGGCTATCACCGCTTTAAATAATTTCCAGTAATATCATTCAGTCAGAAATATTGTATGAGAAGATAAACACATATTTCTTTCGTCGTGAAGAACTTCATAGACTATGAATAGTATAAGTTAATTCAACCTCATTCAACGTCATTTCTCGCGGTGGTCAGAACTGTTCCACCAAGTGATATTTAAATTGCTTAAAAACGCGCATAACTCCGAACCGTAAGAGGTTGGCCAGGTAGAGGGAGGCCGAAGCATTTACAACAAACCACTATTAGCTTAAGTCTTTATAATCATCAACGGCCTGTAAGAGTCCATTGCTGGACCTGGCCTCTCCCAAATGTAGGTTTTGCCCATCAGCACAGAGGATGCCACTGCCCGTTCTCTTTTTTATTCCCTCAGTCGAGGAAAGAGGCGGGGTGGTGATAACTGTACTCTGATCTGTCGTCACCGCACGGCAAGCGAATAAAGAAGTTAAAAATAATATAAACATCTCTACACTCAGGTTATTTTGTTTAGCACCACATCTATCCCTTTGTGGGAGCTCCAATGAGCACTGCGAAGGTAATTAATTTAATAATATCCAGTGACGTCGATAAATAGGGCCCTGTTTGAAAGCTCACATGAGCGCGCCGACCGCCGAGCTTTACGCTAATTGCAATCAAAGGCATTGCTAACAAAAATAAAACAAAATAACCTACCCATGTTGCGAAGTCTAGTATGTAATATCATTATGCCTAACTGCATTTTGTCTGGTGGGAGGCCGTCCCTAATTCCCTGCCGATGATAGAACCTGGGACCACTCACTTATAACCGCGCAGTGCTCGGCACTACGCCAAAGAGCGACCTAAACTCATTTGCTTAGGTTTACGTTTATTTTGCAGTCTTTATTGCATGCGCTGTTTTGTTATACTTTTCTTTTTTATGTATATTTGTGGTGTGCAATAAAAGTATATTCATTCTGTAGCAGACGCAAGTTTTGGCTACCCAAAACGACGTTATGCCACTTTACAATGAAACGTGGCATCGTGGCGATTTTCAAATGTAAGATTGTGCACTAAGCATAACTATCCTGATTTAATGCCTCGTTAATTTAACTCTACATACGAGTAACTATCCTAATGCCACGTTTATTTATGTATTTCTATACTATTAGTCACTGTTTCGTTATTTCAGTAACGAGCGTATTTTTAATTTATGAATTTTATTTGACTATTAGAGTAAGTAGATAACACAGGCGAAATTTATACTACAGAATAGAAAGTGCTACTTTTTATAGTCGTCATTGATAGACCAAGCAGATGACCCTCGTGATGGTACTTAATAAGAGAACCATCGCTTATATCAGAGCAACACTTGCGAGGCAACGCAGGGCATGCGTACAGATCGTACAGGGCATAGGTACAGTGTCCATCAACCTGAGGCGTAGGTGTTAAGCCACTTATGCCTGAAATTACACCGGCAACCAGCGCCACGCCACGACCAAACAGTGCTCTGTCACAAATAGCTCTACTAGCTCTCCAGTCTTTCTTATATTCCAATTATGAAGTATGAACTGATAGACTAACGACTATGTGTTAAAAAAAAAATTGGTTGTCTGTAAAGCCGACTTACTGACGATAGTTGAACGTGACAACGTCGTAAGAAAATACTGATGGAATGGTTGCATTTTTCAAAAGAAAATTTTAATTTTATTTGTTTGATAGATATTATCGTTGCTATAAACAATTCACACCACATTCATTTTTCACTGCACTTCATCCTTGCCGAAAACATGTTAATGTATTATTGTATAGAAGCTGTCCACGCGGACGCATCGCTCACTCAAGTAGGAGAGAGACAGATGTCGAACGCGGAGGCCGACTGTGCCTCTTTGTCTTGAATCCAAGCCTTGAATGGAACGACTCAGAGCGAGATAACGCCGCATACGTCATGTTTTTTCGTGCGTGCAGCCGGCTCCATCGAATTATAAGACGTTGTCACGTCAAAAAAAAAATTAAATTTATAAAAATATAAAAAAGCAATGTGTCATCTCTTGTTTCAAACGTGTCTCATTGTAATATGGACCTTTGAAAAAGTAGATCGAAAACTGCAACGTTTCCTACTAGATGACGCTACAGTCGCTGTAAGACTGATGTGAAAGGCATATACTAATTTCGGCGTCGACGGTAGGAGAGCCGTAGCTTAATTGGTGCAAGCGCTCAGGCCGCGATTGCCCGAGAGTCACAGGTTCAAACATGGCGGTTCCGAAAATTTTTATATGCATTTTAAATTTATAAAATTGATAATTTCTCCAAGTGTAGGTAAAAAAACTAATAAAAATTATAAAAATAACGAATAGGTGAGTAAGAAAAGTTCCACTTCAGTTCAAAGGTAACAATTAGTTTCACTCTGTCGCGCAGTTCGAAGCAGGAAAAAGTTAACGTCAAAGCAGCACCTCTCTATACCTAGTAATTAGAAAAAAGTTCACGAAAAACTTTTAACTACCGAGTATCTACGTACAGCTTGCTCGTAACTAGAAGAAGATTTTCCTTAATATTATTTTTCATCAAAAAGTGTTTTTTTTTTATATAGATTATACTCGCCTTTGTATTAACTTTTATTCGAGCTGGAGCGACAAACAATATCGATACCTCTAACCTCTGCGATATTATAATATTGTTTTTTGTCAATTCCTTAACTGTTTTCTTGTTTTATTTTTGAGTTAAATTACGTTTTTTTATGCTCACATAACTGCCCGAAAGTTACACTACTAACGCCAGTTATATATCATTTTTCGAGTTATATGTCGGCAGAATTACAACTAGGTCACCCACCCTACATTGAATATTCGATACAATGCACTCAAGTGAAATAAATTCGGTCCATTGATGGAAATAGATGCTGTGGAATTTTGGGAAGAAGATTAGTTTCGGATACTACACGATTCTTTTATTATCGGTTCATTTGATGTCAAAGAGATGCGATCATCATATCAGTACTCTCGGCTAGATAGTGCCGAAATACTCGTATAGCATGAGTTATAAGACTTTTATTGTTCCTACTTTTTGTAATAATATATCTAAAACGGTTTTTTGGAACATGCTATCATAAACATCACTTCTCCAGTTCCCCGAGCTATGTGCGCCGCCCATTGCCACTTTAGCTTCGTGACTCGTTGAGCTATATCGGTAACTATAGTTTCTGCGGATCTCTCTGCTGAGATCTCAGATACTCCTAACGTCCTCTCACCACCGCACGCTGAGTGACTCTGAGCCTTCTTTTGAGGCTACGTGAGAAACGTTTCTGGCATCACGTACTGTTCGAAGATTTTGGTTTTTAGGCACTGAGGGGAGGACAAAAAGATTTTTAACGCAAGGCTGGGTGAACAGAGTGGTGAAAGTGGAACAATTTGGGCATGGGCAACGAACATGCTTAACGACTAAATAAATAAGAATTTATTATTTGTTAGAGTAAGAGCTGGTTTCTACTTTGATAAAGAATGAATTCGGGAGGTGTTTACTTGGATAGCGAATGAATTCGGAAGCCGTTAGACACTAAATAAAAGGCTTAATTGTGATGAATATGATAAATATTCAATGGGACCCGCGCGACTTCGTCCGCGAATGAGCCGACTTAAAAAAATATTCGTATGTTATCGCGGACTGTTTTATAGAACTTTAAAGAAACAACAATTCCTATATACTTACACGTTTCACGCATCGCACGCATCAGAATCTCTCAAAAGGATATTTTTTGCAGTTTTTGCCCGAGATTTCAATATAAATGAATCCTAGCTAGATCGATTTATCGCCCCCGAATCCCCCTGTATTCTAAATTTCATGAAAATCGTTGGAGCCGATTTCGAGATTCCAATTATATATATATAAGAATTGCTCGTTTAAAGATATAAGATAATCTCATTTAATATTCATCGCTCATCATAATTAAAAGATAAATAAAAAAAAGTATTATATAATAATATTTTTTTTTTGCGGATATTAATAGCAAGCACGTGATCATCGCTGCCCGTGAACAATATAACATTATGTTTATTGTACCATTATATTGTTGTGAGAGTCCAGTGGCGTGCATATAGGGTATGCACAGGCTATGCAGATGATATAAAATGAAGAAGATCTCCAGTACGAGATGTAAATACTTAAGGGTAGGCTTTTCATAGCTCTTACAATGCCTATCCTTAAGTTTTTTATAGCTCGTACTTAAAATATTCTTCATTTTATATCATCTGCATACCCTGTGCATATCCTCTATGCACGCCGCTGTGTGAGACGTTGGCGTTAACTATACCCTGAGTCCAAGTAAAACTTAATTAGACTTTTCTATAAGTTAACATTTAATAAAAAAAAGTAAACATCATCATCATCATATGACCCATTAACCACAAACCCATTAGCTTACTACAGGGCACGGGTCTCCCACAATAAGAAGGGGTTAAGGCCGTAGTCCAACTCGCTGGCCCCGTGCGGATTGGACATCACACACCCATGAGAACATTATTAACTTACACTCGTAACGTATGTTTTTAGAGTACTGAAGGGACAAATATGTAATGCTGATGTGTTACGCTGGTGCCGAACGGGCGCACCAAGCTACTGAAGGAGGCGCAACTGACGCGCGCACTCCGTACCCTCAATGTGATAGCCGAGAAGACGGATTTATTTTGTTGCACTCTGAGTGAACTCAGAAATATAGCGATTTGGATTTTATCTTATACACTATAGTTATATATATTATTAAAATTTACATAACATGCTGCATTGTCGTATTAGGATAACTTTTTCCTGTAATGACAAAAATGTAAGATGGCTTAAAACGAACTCGCTCTCCCGAAAGTGAAGTCGAAGTTCTACCCTCTGGGCTATCACCGCATCAATATGAAATTAAACTTAAATATACTTAATTCAATATTCGCACCGAACAAGCGACCGGTTCACGCTGCAGTTTACAGATTCCGTTGCTCATTTTTTTTATGTCCACCCACATTGTGTAAAATCAACATTTGTTCTTACTTAAAAACTATATAACTACGCATAAGTATTATGTGAGATCGTCGATAGTACAAGTTATAAGTATAGTATAATTTATTAAAATAAGTGTGAATAATGTGCTTGCGTTCGGAAGCAGCATGTTTATGTAAGGAAAAAAATATGGTACGTTTATATTTGCGTAGGTGATAAGGTTAAGTTTTAGTTATTGTATCCTTATTTACTCATTGTTTACAAAGGTATGTTAGCCTGAACAACAAAAAATATTAGTTTACGTTAGCAATAAGAACTTATGATACCTATCTATTGTTTAACATTTGTTACATTTTATTGACAAAATAAAGAAATTTTGAAACAAACAATATTCGCACCAATATTGAAATTTTGTAATGCTTTTTATAATACCACTGAATATTTTAGTGAGAAAGTTAAGCTCTCCCTTATTTATGCGGCGCATTTATGAATTTAATATTACATCTAGATGTCTTATGCCCTCTTCCACTAACTGCCATATTTTAGACGGATAAATGAATAAAGTATCTGAAACATGTCTTGAGTTTAGTGAATTTATTTATTTATTTACTATACTATATAAGAAATAGAAGTTACTAAAATATAAATATAAAGTAACAGAAAGTATCCTATCAAACTCGGGATGACTGACTGATTAAGTTACTGATGATAACTTTACGAAAAGTGCTATGCGAGTTAAAGTTAATGTCGATTGACTGACTGAATTTATTGTATAAGTAATTTACATAACCTAGGGATAGTGGAGTTTGCGCCAAAGACTGTTTGTTCTGGTGCGTGAATGCATTTAAATCTCTCTTAATTTTAAAGCTCTATATGAAACGGTTTGTAACAGTTTTTTTAAGGACGGACGGACTTGACCGACCATGCACTTGACGGTTAGTCGAAACAATCGCATCGTCGTCCAACAAGTTGCCGCCTTAAGCCATAGCTTTAGGTTTAAGTTGGCGAACGAAGTTATAGGGATGGTATAACTTCGTTCGCCAACTTTCAATTATGTAAACATACCTATATGAACGCTTCATATGTGCCTGTGATAGGCCTACAAGAATAAAGAATTTTTGAATTTGAAATTGAAATTAAGTAGAGCTTTTTGTAACAGCTCATAAGTACTTTTGAAACGTCAAGTCAGTCAGTGTTTGTTGTGACTCTACCACCGGTTGGGGCATGTTTATTTCTGACACCAAGCAGTATGGCGGTGTTCCGATCTGAAAAGCGTCGTTTCCACAGGGCAGCACTTGGTTGCGAATAAATAATAGTCACATTATAATTGAAGGTTCCGTACACAGATGCAAAATGAAAAACTAAATAAACACCAAAAGAACATGTTATATTGTGTACGGTATTTCTTGGGGACTTTAATTTTCAACTTGTTTTAACTATAATGATTTGTTGCTATGGCGGCTAAGGCTAAGGTGCTGGAATGGTGTACACGCAGCGTCGGTAGACCCCATACCATGAAATCATACGAGTTGCAGGGAGCTGTTGGACCCAAGTGGCGCAAGACAGAGGTCTTTGGAACTCCCTACAAGGCACCTACGTCCAGAAGGTTAACATCCATTGGTTCACAAGATGAATGATAGTGGCAATAGAAATTCAAATTCTGTAAAAATCCGTACCCTTGAATTTTGATTTGAACTATTACGAATCGTTAGATACAGTCTGCTGATAGACGGACAGCTCAGGCCCCGGTAAGCAGCCTTCGGGTACGAAACTCTTAAACTGTACTTTCGTAGGAAATTTATTTTAGACGGCAGGGGCTCGCTCAACCTTACAAAACACGCAGGATTCATACATGATTAAAAATAAATTTTAATAAAACAGTTTTATTTTACTATTGTAGACCGCCAAGAAAAATGTATTACAAAAATAAGAATTTCTCACGTTTCTATTTCACCGTTCTTTTAGTAGCTATTGGATTATTTATTTTATGGAAGCAAGGTTATTATTCAATTTCCAGGCAATACCTACTTTTTGTTTCGTTCATTTATTTTGCCACTTTCCCTTGTGTCGTATTAAAAAAATATTATTAACTTCCAATTTGCTTTTTCAGCTCGCATTCATAGGGTCACCATCTGTCAGTAAATTATATCGGGACAGTTGGATGGCAGGCTGAATTTTTTACTCCTGAGGGGCTGAGACAATTATCCATATCATAATAATATTGTTAATCTCGTACAACGTAGTAGGTATTAAGATATAATGCTCAGCTTCACCCGTATGTACTATATCCATGGCATCATCATCATCAGCCCACGGCTGGGCAAAAGCCTCCTCTCTCATAGGTAAGAGGTTCCAGAGCTACTCCCACCACGCTGCTCTAATGCGGGTAAAAGTTCTTTTATTTAGATTATGATCTCATGTAAGTGTGTAAAGCCGCGTTCAACGTGATGGCGTAAAGTGCTCAGATGCATCATGCGTGTGGGGTGAAAAACGCTAATATTCTAACCACCGGACTGTCTACTAATACATACAAATTTTATGGCCCTGCCTGAAAATCAATAATTCTATATTCTGCATCAATAGAAATAAAAAAAGAGTGAATTTGTAATACAAAAATAAAAGCTATAGGTACAGTATGAACGTATACGCTGTAGGTAGACAAGTATTTAAGTATATCAGAACACTTTTTTTAATTATTTTTTGTGTGTCTGTTTGTTTTCCGGAAATCTACGTCAAAAACGATGCACAAAAGTCTTATTTTTTTTAAGTTAGGGCCATAAATTCTATGTAGTCTGAAATAAAAAATTAACACCTGAAGCGTTTTTTTTTAAACGAAATACTGAAGAGAGAATTTCACGTAAGTAGTATTACAGTTGAAGAAGGTAGAAAAAAGAAAAGGTTTTAATTAGTAGACTAAAAATCCGTTATTAGCAATAACAGATAAAATACTTTTTACGGATGTTTGATAGTTAATGTTTGAATTGTGTAAAACTGGAACAGAAATACGAATTCCTTCGAAAGCTCGCTTTGCCCGGAAAAGTTTCCTAAAGAGGGCATCGGCTAAATGTCAAAAAGGGCATGTGCTGTGTTAAGACCGCCGTAGTATCTGGAATAAAAATGCTGTGAGTCGGCAGGAGATAACCCAAACTATCACTAGGGAAACCAACGAGGCTTTGCCGCGCTATCGGACTAGAATAACAGTTGTATGGGTCAGCGAGCACGGGAAATTGACACACTACTTTAGCGTCAGCTTGTTGACGGTGCGTGGGACGCCTTCAATATCGTTGGCATTGGCTATACCTAGTAAATTTTCATGAGCAATTCACGATTTTTTTTTGTTTTTTAGTAATAACTAGCTTTTGTCTGACCGCGTTTCTACAGTTTCTTTTTAAAAATCCCGTGGAAACCGTTTGTTCTTCTGTAATACAAAGTAGTAAGTTTTTTTTTCAAATAACTGTATGCCAAAATAAAGACCTGCACATGTTTGACCGCTCAATTTATATTTGTGTCGATTATGCATAGAAAAAGTTTATCCAGGAAAAAAAAGTTCATGCGGGTATTTTAGAAACCAAAAATAACGTGGATATAGTCGTAGCCAACAGTTAGTATATAGTTAATAATTAAAAGATGCTGTGTCCTGGATTTCTTATTAACCTGATGGCAACGCTATATTTATTCGATGGGAATAAGAATAAATTTGCAACGTCTTGCGCTATTTGGCCAGATGTCGACATCGCAAAAAAATATCTTCATCACGTTGTCACTTATCCAGTAATTTCATTTTCTATCGCTTACAAATAATAGGAATTGCTGGACGGATATATTGTATACTAGCGTTATGTTTTACGCAACATAAACTTTTATGAGTTGATTTTTAACCACACAATAAAACTATGTTTAATCAAAAGGATTTTTTTAAAGTAGGACACGGTAGAATTTAAATAAGTCCTTGCTATGCTTTGTCTAATTTAGGATCATAATTTTAACAGCTCACCGAAGGGATGAGGTCTTATTTAATATTTAACGTTTAACAACAAAAATAAACTTAAAACGTAGCGTATCGGGCTTACCTCTTAGGGGCATGGCTATTATATTAAACTCGTACCCCGCTTTTGGCGGCATGGCTTTGTTGGTAGGGTGGTAATAAGCCCCAAACCTACCCCCAGACCAGATCAGAGAATACTTCCCTCACCGGGGATCGAAGCTGAGCAATCCCACTTACAAGTTACTAGAAAGATGCATGCAGAGTAGATATCTAGATACAGTACGTGATTTGCTCGCTCGCTTTCGAGTAGACGTTTTCTAGAAATACTTAAACATAGTAGCCAGCCAAATGGATCTTATTTTCATTACTTTAAAACTCAAATTTGCCGGAAATTCCTCAGGCGTCTTTAAACAGAACTTTTGTTAAACAAAAATCAGAAGTACGAGATTTGCGACTCTAAAAAAGGTTATATTAGGTCCATTTTAATTTGGTGATAAAGAGTTTAATACTCAAAAATTTCTCTTCGATTGAATATAATCAAAATTAAGAATTTATTTGAATTAAATTTATAAGCTGTCTCTATAAACACTTTTCTGTCTAGTCTGTATTATTTTAGTGACTCTTAACACCGGTAATATGTAGTGATAGCACGATCGTCAGTAATTAATTCTTTAGTTTTTTGTTCATTTGCCCTTTTACAGCGTTCCAATAAAGCTGTCCTCAATCGACGCCATAAAATAAACCCTTTAAAACGCCGAATAACATCGCAAGTCAATTACAAATTAATTAAAAAGTGCAGTGCAGCGCACTTTACGTATAAACGCTGCAATATTTGCTACCGTAAAGTTTAGTTCGCTCATGTCTATTATTTAAAAACTTTATCGTATCCCATATGCTCGTATTTAGGTTTAAATCATAGCTCATTTTTAAATTCATGTTCATATCAGATAAAAGTTATACATATCACTGACTTTATCGTAGGCGTTATCAAGCTCTATAACTTTTATATATAACTCAATTATATATCTCTCATCGTTAAGGTAGCGTTCGTAAGAAACATTTTTGTTAGAACCTTTTTTCTCCGACTTACTTTGCAAATCCGACTACCACGAAAAGTTTTTTTATAGTTTTTAGGTTAATATATAGCTTATCGCACTCACAAATAATGTCTTTATATTGGTGAGGGATCTTTCAAAATCGGTTCAGTGGATCTCTGGATCAACCCTGACAATCTCACAAACTTCACTTTTTTATAACTAGCTGTCCCGGCGAACTTCGTACCGCGAATCATTTTCTTTTTATGAATGTTATTTTTTAATACTTATTATCCTATTCCGGTCTAAGAAGAATCCAAAAATCAAATATCATATAAATTGGTCCAGCCAGTCTTGGGTCATAAATGATGTAACTAACACAACTTTCTTTGATATATATAGATATGATAATAAGGGAAATAAATAAGCTATAGGTATCGTTGAAACAGCTAGGCTTGTTTATTAACAGTGTTTCCACTATTTAACTTTTTCCTTCCTTTGACAAACAACATGATTTCTAAAAAAACTAAATTGTTGGCCTTCGTGATTACCTTCGTGAGGCAGCCAACAAGGCATTAACATAATATAACATAATACGAGTAGCTCATCTATATATTAATACCTGAAAAAAAAAAATTTGTACCGCTTTTTAGGAAAATTTGCCGGACGGTATGAAATTTCCCACACTTATAGTTTATATACAGAAAGAGTGCATAATACTAATATTATTTTTTTATTATGCATAAAACATACATTAAATCAATAAAAAAACATCACACACACAACCATATATTTCACACATACACGCATATATACTCTGTTGGATTGTAATGTGTTTGAAAAAATAAGCCAATTGACGGTGTGAAGCCTTGGCCAAATCTGTCATTAAAGAAGTAGGTATTATAGTCTTTGTAAATAGAACCTTAATAATGTTCAAACTCTTTTTAATTAACTACGGTCAAATATTGACAGTAAATTCACCTATAGTAGCTACCTATTCCATTTTGCAAGAATTACTTCACCGTAAGCATTAAAGGAAGTTTCCTGCAGATATTGAAAAGAGTATCATATTTTATTACCTAGGTACTAACGATCGACTGTCAAGTGAGATAAAATCTCAGAATCTTTCGCGTTGTTGGCATATTTTATTTAAGAATAGCCTTTCCGCACTACAAGATTCCTTGAATATTTCACGATTACGGAATTTTTCATTTGAAATAGCCTTCCACTTCACTTTAATGCTAACTGTGTTAACACGATTGGATGAATTCATGTTAAAATGTTTTTATAGCACGCAAAGGGGGTGTTCTATGATATGCCTGTAAGTTTGTGTCTAACACTAGCTGTGCCAGCGTCACCTGCTGCAAAATTTAAAAGAAAGCGGATTATTTTTTAACCCTCTATCCGCTTCCCAAAAAATCCGCGTTATTTCAGTTTTTTTTGCTGCTCGTATCGTGATAGCTTGTGGTAGGATTATTGGATATTGAAATCTGCACCTCACTTAAGAATTGGTCTATCCAATGCAGAAAGGATTTTTCCAATCCGATTGACAGTTTTAAATAATAAATAGTTAAAAAAAATCCAAGAAATGTTGGAATAAAAAATATTAAGTCACAATTATAACATACCTATTATCCAATACGTAACCGCAAATCCTAATTATATTATAACCAGTCAAGACATCGTACGTACCATCAAAATCGGCCCAGTATTTTACTAGGGAAATGTAACGTAGTCGAAAATTAAAAACATATCCAAGATTCTGATCGAAAGAATACGTATACGCAATGGAGATAAATACGAAAAAACACGACCAAATTGATTCACAATCGGTGTCACAGCAGACAGGCAGGCACGACACACAACACACACACGACAAATTAAAACCCTTTTGCGTTAGTTAAAAAAGGTGTAAGGAAATCGATAACTTATAAATTACCGTACAAACATACATGTACCTACCCTTTGCATTCGGTCGTGGGTAAAAATATTACACCTATCCATTCATCCGTATATTTTCCTTACAGATGGACAGATTTTCCGCAAAAACAGATTCTAACCTTTTCAAAGCGGAACGGGACCCTAAAAATCGTTACATAATAAGTAGCCTCAACGTTTGTTGAGAAGAAAAATAACTCGTGTGTAACTTTCATATGAAATGTAATATATTTATAAATGTTTATTGTTTACAAAAATGTTTTAAAGACAGCTAAGTTATTGGATGATTTGACATTTATTTTTATGATGACAATTGCTAACGAAAAGCTACTTCTGCGAAAACAGCGCTATCGCACATATATAGAGGTAGTAGTACTTAGTCGAGTATTTTGGCACAGCTCGCCCGGGGAAATTTTATCGCCATGCTTATTTTTGCCGACAAGCAGCAGTGTTCAGGTCTGAACGGCCTTGTTACTGGTGTTACCCTTCGCCGCTCCACCATCTTCTTAAACCCTATTTTTTTTTTTGTGGTGGTGGAAAAGCTTTGTGTCTACCTTTGTCCTTTTGGGCAGGACAGAGGTTATGTGGGACTCGTTTACCCGAACTAAAAACCACCACGGCATGTCCCTCTCGTTGGCTTTATTGGACGTCCGGGGAACCCGTTGTATACTTCCCAGACGTCTACCAACCACCCCAACCGATTGCCAGGGCTACTACGCTAAGGAGGAGGGGATCAGGACAGCTTGACCCCCCCTCAGACAGTAGGGAGACTCATATAGGGACGGGTAGCTAGCCCTATAACTGCCGCCTCCCAGGGCAAGCAGACGTGCGGCATATTCCCGCCGTCTCCTTCCCCCCCGTCTACGCCGGAGCGGATGTAGGTCAGTCACTCAACACTTATTCACCTACTCACACTTAACGGTGAACACCAAGGAGTATTCCACTTGCACCGAGGAGTTCACCTAACACAACACAACACTCTTTTTTTTAAATCTATTGACCTAGCTGTCTTTAAGATGGAGTATGCTTACCTAGGAGATGCCTATTCACTCTTTATTTGAAGGAACTTATATTATAGGTATAGGGGAAGATTGAAGGCGGAAGGGCATTCCAGATCTTTGCGGTGCGAATTAGGAACGACACGCTTTATACGAGTCCATGGGACATTAACTACGTAATGGTGCAGATCCTTACTTGCAGTTCGATATTAGAAAGGTGAAGATGGAACCAGATAAAATAGTTCCTGAGCACACTCTCCGTAATATCGTAGAATACCGAAAGACCGGCAACTTAGGGACGGTGTTCCAAACTTTGGAGTCTACTCACTATTGCCGATGAGTCTTCTAGCTCGGCGATGACCGAAACCAAAGCATCGAGCTCTCTCTCTCTCGCTCGCTCACTGGGGTTTACTGTGTATCATGGCTCGCCGTCGAGTCCCACACCCTTCCTCGGAAGGTATGCGCAAATGCAATCCCATGAACAGAAAAAAAAAACCTAAGCCTCAGGTTGTGTGCCCTCGTTGTGCTGTTTTGTGGCGAAAGATTTCCACTTAATATAAGTTGATCCACACGCTTGGTTCGTAAAGGAGGGTTTCAAACGCGCCTTGTTCTAAGAAGGAAGCACAACGAATTTAGCAGTTTATTTAGTTAGTAGTGTGGGCCTCGTGGAAAATTGGCATCTAATGTTGTTCCCAGGTCGACCCAGCGACTTCCGCTTATATGACAACAGGAGCTTAACACTGCGCCACGCAGATAGTTAAAAAATATGTAACCGTATTCAACTAAAGATCACGAAGTCATAAGTTCGTATAAGATTTGTACGTTGCCAATCGAAAGTTTTTTTCGATTTCGATTCCATTTTTCATTCCTTTTTGTTGTATGTAAAAATGCAAATCGTTCTGAAAAGCACTTTAAATGATTACATTTTTGTATTTTTAATCTATCTTATAGCACTGAAAGCAATCATTACTCGACTCGATGTTAAAAAAAAACAATCTGTATTCTCTATGGTACTATAGATATCGGAAAATATTAAAAGTGCAGTGGAGCGTGCGCTATGTAATCAATTTTGAAAGCTTATCCTACCTGTCCTGGAGGCTCGAGGAGCGTGAACAAGGAGAAAACGTCCTATAAAATGTTGTGACAAGCCAATTTAAACAACGTTTGTTACAAAGACTATACTGGTATACTTTTTTACAACGCGTTGTTTAATAGTACAACTAGTACCAGGCATAATATTAATAACAATAAAGAAAAGAACAACTTCTGAGTTTCTTGACGGCTTCTTTTCGGTAGAATCTGCCTTCCGAACTGGTGGTAGACACGTAGAGTCACTACGAACAGACATACTTGACGTTTCAAAAGCACTTATATTACCTACCTACCCACTAGTAATAAAGTAAATTCATTGAGACTAATACTTTAAAAAATAAACTCTACAAAGTTGTCATTAAAATATACGCATACCATAACGGCTTTATAAGGTATAATATGGAATCACGGATGAACATAAAAAAGCATGGTTGCATAAATCGTTTATAGCATATACATACAGGTTTTAATTTGCTGTGCCTCGGGCTGATGGACACGTTACTCGTTGCGCGAACTTTTTTTTTATTTTACAAGTTAGCCCTCGACTAAGATAGTAGCTTTAAGGTTTTACAATTTGAGAATATATAATTACAAATTTTTGTCGTGACTACGTCTTATAATTCGATGGAGCCGGCTGCACGCACGAAAAAACATGAGTCTAGCGGCGTTACCTCGCTCTGTGGCGTTCCATTCAAGGCTTGAAGTGCAAGCGAGAGCGCGGAACGAGCGACAAAGAGGCACAGTCGGCCTCCGCGTTTGACATCTGTCTCTCTCCTACTTGAGTGAGCGATGCGTCCGCGTGGACAGCTTCTATACAATAAAACATTTACATGTTTTCGGCAAGGATGAAGTGCAGTGAAAAGTGAATGTGGTGTCAATTGTTTATAGCAACGATAATATCTATCAAACAAATAAAATAAAAATTTCCTTTTGAAAAATGCAACCATTCCATCCGTATTTTCTTACGACGTTGTCACGTTCAACTATCGTCATTAAGCCGACTTTACAGACAACCAATTTTTTTTCCTTGGTCTGGTCTGGTTGGAGGCTTTGGCTTTATGACTACCATACTCCCTCACAGGATAGCCCGCTACCATCTTAGACTGCATCTCACCACCAGCAGGGCTAGCACGTGCGGGAGATAAAAATTACATCCACCGATTATATCCCCTGAAAAGGGATATAATTAACGTGCCCACCTGCTAAATCACTGGAACATGGAATAGGAGAAGTTTAGCCCCGTTTATTTATACACATATATTATTCGGATAATATTTTCACTTGTGCGCCAGTGCTCTGAAAGTTGATAAAGCTGTGGGAGAAGACAAATTTACATCCTTTCCCCGGGGACATAATTTTCTCCTGCCCATGCTAGCCGTGCTGGTAAGATAGCAGTCAAGGGCTAACTTGTAGTGGAATAAAAAAAAAAGAACACAGGCTCTTTATTCCGGGAAAACAAACGGTTCCGGAGATTGGTTTAAAACCGTACTTGGTTAATAAATAGTAAAAAGAAAAAAGTTCACCATCGCCATTATCAACCCACTTCAGGGCACGTGTCATCTTTCAGAATGAGAAGGGCTTAGGCCCTAATACACCAGCCTGGACTAGTTCAGATTGGTAGACACTAGACTTCAAAGTGTGTGACCTTTGAGAACATTGTGGAGAACTCTCAGGCATGCAGGTTTCCTCACGATGTTGTCCTTTATCGTTGACGTAAGCGATATTTAAAGCTCGATAATTCGGCAACGGTTTATGTGCGTTCCGGAGATCGAACTTTCCCCCTGCAAGGGAGGCTGATACCAACCTATCGCCGCTAATACTTAGGGTTGTCAATGTAATTTTTTTGAAGTAAAACTTCTTTAGGCACGACTAGGGAGTAACTCAAACTTTATTCTGACGGAACAAACGCTTAGTTTGTGTAGTTTCCGCTATTTAAAAATAATAATTTTTATTGGTTGCCAGTATATGTCATATACTCCACGCTACTTGACTTATACGCCAGCTAGTGGCGAACATCATAATCAATTAGGATTATTTATTTCCAATATTTTCAAACGGATCAATTGTGAATAGCAAAGTGTATAAAAATTCAAGTATATTTAGAGATACAACAGTTGTTTGTATCTCTAAATATACTTGTTTATTTATTACTTTTGTATGAGTGTTTTGAATAGTTGTACTAATGAATTTTAAATGGAATATAAAGTGAAATAGTGAATATTAAATGAAATGCCAGAGTCCCAGGAACATTTTACTCTTTCATCAATAAATAATAATAAAAGCTTAACTTCAATCGCGCGTAAAGGTTACACGCACAAACTTTTTTTTTAGTTTTTTTAAATGTTAATAATTGACCTGATAAGCGAAATATCACCGCCTTTTAACAGATCAACACTTAACAGGGTATGCAAGGACCACGTGTTACAAAATGCCGACCGGTGTCCATCACCCTGACTCCCTGAGGCGTAGGTATCAAGCCTCATGTGATTTCCAATACAGTGACAACCACGCTGTTCCGAACCGAAACCTTATATAATTTTATAGCACATTACCGAATGAAATCTTTGAGATATCTCTCAACAAGTTCAAAGTTTATATAAAACGCAAACTTACAGGAAAAAACTATTTGTAATGTTAAGGATTACTTAAACGATAAAGAAGCTTGGGTTTCAATTGCTCCAACTTCATGGCTTAATTTTAATTTACTGTGAGATGGTGATAACAAAAAAATTACCCGGCTAAGTTAATTGTGGGCTCTTCTTAGACCAGGGCGCGTTTGGAACCCTCGTAGCTTTAGGTTTAAGTTGGCGAACGAAGTTATCACCCCTTACAATTATGTAAACATATATGTATGAACGCTTTATAAGTGCCCGTGATAGGCCTAAATGAATAAAGATTTTCGTTCGTTCTTTTTTTTTTCCTTACCTACTTCCCCGGACAAGTGTGCTGACCCTAGCGCCGTTTACCCGCTCCGCCAACCATTCCACCGGGATGGGATGCCTTTTCACTCAAACCATACACTAATACAATAGAGTTCGCAAATTATCGTTCTCAGCTGTGTGTGCATTTGGCTTCATTTTCCATACTAATATTATAAAATAGGAATGTTTGTGAGGTTGCAAGGGGCTATGTTTAGACCTACTACCAATTTAGAAAATTCTTTTACTACATTTTATCCTAAAAATAAAAAACTTTTTAGTGGTAGTCAAAATTGCAAACTAAGTCAAAAAAACCGACGAACAAGAGAGCTTAACAATGAGAGATATATGATTAAGTTATAGAGAAAAGATGTAGAACTTTATAGTGCCTAAAAAAAAGTCAGGGACAGCATATCTCTAATTTGTATATTTGAGTCAAAAGTATATTTTTATAATAAAATTTATTTCAATCTTTTCAAAAATTTATCTTTCGCCTTATTCTACGTTTGTAGAAAAAACCATAGGAAAAAGGTATTGTTTGAATTATTGAAAGTCAACTGTCAGACCTTTTTTATAAAAACCATAATGTTGACTATAGCTAACTACATGGTGTCGGTTTTTGTGTCGGTGTGCGCGCGCGTCGTAAAAATTTACTCCCACCATTTTTCCCTAACGCGCCAAAAGAACTTCAAAAAGGAGGCCTGTGTCAAGAAAATACCCTGAGGATGATAAGGTAAATACAATATAATACAATATAATATAGATTGATACATAGTGTGTAATGTATCAATGTCTATATTATATTGTACCTGATTAATTGATCAATTACCATTTAATTAACATTATGGTAAGGTCGATTCACTTTGTGACGTGTGGGTGTCTACTATGTACACTACGGTCGAATAAACATCGCTTCATATATACATATGTATCACTCTTATATATACAAGAGATGTCTGTGGTAGAGCATTGTTTGTTGCGTGCAGTCCGGCCGCTGAATGAATTCGTGCCTGACGTCGATAAAACTATAGTCAACAGGTATTTTTTTTATTCCACTACAAGTAGAATATGATTTTTTTTTAATTTGTCTGTTAGGAGGCTACAAAGACGTGCCACTAAGCGATTAAGTGTTCCGGTGCGATGTCGCATAAAAACCGATCAGGGAGCTAACTTGTAGTTGAATTAAAAAAAAAATAGAATCTAGTCCTTCACTGCAATCTCACCTGGTGGTAAGTGATGATGCAGTCTAAGATTGTAGCGGACTAACCTGTTAGGGAGTATGGTAGTCATACCACTAATCAGTTTTAAGTCCGGACGTCTTTGTCGGTAGACTGGTAACTAGCCATGGCCAATAATTAAAGAAATGAACATAATAAACATAATTACATTAAGAATACTAAAAGACTCATTATCATACAACCAAGTTAAACTCAACATTAAAATTTGCGATTTTTGTACAATTTAATCAATTAAATCTGGAAGAGATTGGTACTAAGCATTAAGGCCGCCTTTTGTATCCTACTTTTCTCTTGTACGGTCCATATTTTTCTTTTTTGTAGTGTACAAATAAAGTGTATAAATAAATTAAAAGTAACCGTATGTAGTCTGATAGGGCTGAAATAAATTAGAAAGCAATTGTGGTTAATGTTATCGTATTATATGTATAACCAAGTTGTGGAAACTTCATTGGTTTATGTGATACAAAAAACGGCATTACTTTTATGTGTAATAATACTGTTTGTTTCTCATGAAAAGCTAATAAATAAATAAATAAATAAAGCTACATGGCACATTGTTGCCCAATCATTCATACTTTTAACTCAGGCAAGACGGCGTGCGATGTTCGTGCAGAGCAAGATAGTGTTATAAATCTTTCGGAAAAGGGACAGCGAATTACCACAATTTCTCGCCCATCTCATCAACAACTCGCCTCGCCACCAATGTGAAACTACCTTAACGATAAAACGAGTTCGGAATTTCGCAGTTGGCAGATGACATGTTTATAATTACTTTCTATGTACGGGCTATAAACTTAAAAGCACGTTGGGTAATTTGAAAACAGATTCGTTCACCTTAGCCTGCTATAATATCTACTAGTTTTTACTTACAATATAGCCATAATATTATATACTTGGTATATATATACTCTTGTAACCAGCCGTAGTATGATCTTCCATATCTCTTGTAGGTATACAGTGCTATATATTATAAGTACCTACATAAGAAGTCACAACAATGAACAATAAGATTTAATTTAATAGAATGGTTTAAAAGATACTGTTGCAATAAAAAAAACATTAATATTGCATTTGAATTTGGAACCCGTAATTCTCATTATGGATGTTCACCACTGACGTCTTTTACCTCTTGACACGGTACTGTCAAAGTTGTATCCAATTGATTGTCGCCATTTTGGCGCTAGGTATCAGTTTGACACTGTGATACCAGTTTCCCAGGAACTAAAATTATAATTACTAAAAACATTATTGCAAGAGGCACTTGTATGACCCATTTGGTGCTTAATTTTTTTTTTTAACTAGGTTTAATAGAGATAACTTTTTCTAACGCGAACAGGCTTCAGTGTGGCAGTACGGAGCCAATACTGTGTCAAGCCTTAGTAAAAGTAATGTAATTTGAAAAAAAAAACAAAAAAAAAACAGTGTGTTTAGAGAATATTCCATTTATTTGTCAATTATATTTATTTGGGGTAGGAAACGGTTAGTAAATAAATTATAATTTATAACATTTAAATTCACATTTTAATTATGCATACAATTCTACAATAAACTACTAATTGACATCTTGGAGATGTCTCTTAAAAAGTTCAAAGTTTGTATTAAACGTAAGCTTATAGAAAAGTCCTATTATAGTATAAAGGACTACGTAATCGATAAAAAAGCTTGGGTGTAAATTATTGCTCTAACCAGGTTGCTCTTCTAATAATTTTTAATTACATTGTGAGATGGTGATAACAAAAAAAAACACCCGGCTAAGTTTGTTGTGGGCTTCTTCTTAGATCAGGACGCGTTTGGAACCCTCGTAGCTTTAGTTTTAAGTTTACGAATGTGGTTATCGCCATCATCTCACTACCTTGTAATTCTTATGTACGCATCAAAAGTGCCACCTATGGGCCTACTTGAATAAAGATATTTTTGACTTTGACTTTGACTTT
The DNA here is from genome assembly GCF_905163445.1 of Pararge aegeria. Classification (NCBI taxonomy): domain Eukaryota; kingdom Metazoa; phylum Arthropoda; class Insecta; order Lepidoptera; family Nymphalidae; genus Pararge; species Pararge aegeria. Next base: position 14,405,345 of record NC_053185.1, on the reverse strand, counting down.
GATATTATCAACACACAATTTAGTATGATAAATATAACTTTAACTGGTCAACATCAAACATGGTGACAACGGGTTACGGGTGCACTGTAAGTATGTAATTAGGAGTAAAGAAAGATTTGTTTCTAGGATATAAACGCTGAAATGACGGAATCGATTTTAATCCATCTTTAACTATTAGAAAGCCAATATATCCAAAAGTAACAAAGGCTATTTAGGCATAATTTATTTAAGTTTTAATAAGATTTCAGCCTGAAATAATGTCATTTAAAAAAAACCAGAAAGATCGACGTCGGTTAGCTGCGTTTTCTCGAGTACGATGACTAAATGGTCCATTTTCATATCATCATATCATGTCATACATATATACCGGCCATTAGTATGTTGACAAAAAGTTTGTGGAAACATAAAATAACTTACAAATGCGCCAAAAAATATTTTTATACACAGTTGAAATCACGAAACGCTGTGGTTTTGGTCCAGAGTAATGATGATAATGAAAGCCTAGATAAGTAGGTAGTCGGAAGCCTAAAAGCTCTCGACTAATTGTCTTTTATTGTAATAAAATAATATTTATTTAAAACGTTGTAAGAAGACAGAAGCTTCAAAGCGCCTAATTATTTTTATTATAATAAAAGGAAATAATATCTCGCAGTGGAAAGCTTAAAAAAATATGAAATCAGAAATCTTAATAAGTTAGTGGCAAAAAGTATTATGAAAATTACCCAAGCTTAATTTGCTATACTTATCGCTTTTCGTTCTTTTTACGTATAGCATGTTAAGCCTAATTTCTATAATAGATCATGGAATTCCGCAAAGTAAAGCCTGCTTCTATCCAATATTTGGCAAAAAAGTACGTTTAAGAATGAGCGTAATGTAAATACATTACATCAAAGCACGTTATTTTTATTTGATTATTAAAACCTTTAGTTATTAAATTATTGCTAATTAAATTTCTTAAAACCACTAACCACTGGCCGAAAAAAAATAACACCATTGAATTTTCGAACGTATCACTCACAATTTGAAATTGGAATGCTAACTTTTTAACAGTGACGCGAATTTCCCGCGCGAATTTCCGCGGCTCCCACGGGAGTTCACTGGGCTTTCGTCGAGCGACTGCTCGTAAATCCTAGCTCCTGTCCCATCTAGGGATGTTTCCCCGCGCCCCGTATCGCTCGGGCAACGGCATTGAGCCACCGGTAGGGTTGTCGCCTTGAAGAGCTTGTTAAATGCACGTTATCATCGTTTCTAATATTAATATTACTTCGTTTCTTGCCTGCTTCCGAACACTGGCAGAGTCACTGTAAAATTGACTTTCCAAACTTTCTTCTTTATATAAATGAGTTTTGTGATAGTCTGAATAACTCGACATCAATTTTATTTAAAAATTTCTGGATATACTCGGCCACATCTTGTGAGATACGCGAGCTTAATTTATAACATTGATTCTGAGATAAAAAAAAACTAATGTTTGCTTGAGAAATTCATTCCTCACAATAAATTATTTTCTATTGAAAAATAAGAATACTCTTAAAGAAAAAGCCCATATTAATTAAGTAATAAAACTCAATTCTCATCATTGGAGTAATCCTCTCCAGAGAAAATCAGTTTCGTCTCTAATGGTTGTGTATTATGATAGCGGAAAATTGGTTAAGGTTACTCAACGTTTTACTTATTATAAATGCGAAAATGTATCTGTTGATTCTTGTCTTGTTTCATGCAGCAACGGAGCAAGGGATTGCATATCTTTTTGCAAAGAGTTAGTTTAAATATAGGATAGATCTAAACCACAACTATGATATTATTACCCCTTTTATAAGGAAATGGCAGGACGGATTTTGATGCAATTTGGTATTAAGGCATTTTAGGTCTTAAAATAATACATAGGGTACTGTTGAAATATTTCTTATAATATAAATGCGCCAGTGTGTTCGTTGTGAAGTAGGGGGCAGGCGAGGCCACGGACACCATTTAAATAAAATGAAAGATTAAAATATAAATATACTATATAAAAATATACTGCGACAATACCCACATTGCTACCTACTAAGATTGCCGATAAATATATATAAACACTTATAATATACGGATAAACACCTAGACACTAAAAAACATTTATGTTCATCACACAAACATTTTCCAGTTGTGGGAGTTGAACCAACGGCCTTTATCTCAGATAGCAGGGTTGCTGACCACTGCGCCAATTGGCTGTCAAATCTTTATTTTACGTACCTACCTACCATATTATGTTTGCACAACGAGGAAATAAAAACAGTCATACTTTTCTTGCTGGTGTATTTCGGAGAGAAGCAATTATTTGTGTTCCGTACCTACCCGAAGGGTGCCAATGGGACCCTATTACTAATCCTTCGCTGTATGTATGCCCATCCGTCCGTCTGAACAGAACTTCTGGGCTGAACTGAATCTTATGAACCGTAAAAGGTATAGAGAATTTGAAGGGCCGCGATTTCTGACGCCATCCGTGATCCGATCATGCGGACGTGCGCACTAAATTCTAATCCATAAAGCCACACTCGTTCGAAACGTCGACCTAAGCTGAGTTCCGAGGTCTCACATGAGGCACCCTTAGGTCGGCGTACCCCGTTCTCCCCCGATGTCGAACCCTGGGGCTCAATTCCTGATGAGATTCGCGCTCGCCCCCATCCCCCGATAACGCTGTAATAACCCTTAAAGTGACTATCAGCTACGATTTTTCAAAATGAAAAACAGGATTTGTATTTCTGATGCTACTATAATAAATAATAAAACTAAAAAACAAGAAACGTGGTGTTTTGGTGTTTTTTACTCGACATGAATAATGCCTATATTGCGTAGTTCCTTATTGCACCGTGGTACGGAACCCTCACCGACGCGACGTGCTGACGTGATTAGGGGTACGACTACCATATTCCCTAACAAATTAGCCCGCTACCATCTTACACTGCGTGATCACTTACCACCATGTGAGATTGCAGTCAAGGGCTAACTGGTAATGGAATACAAATTAATAAAAAAAAAAGTTTGCAAGTCCTACTGGTAAGTATTTTAGTCTAGTTACTTAAGCCGAGTTTCTTTGTGTTTTAGTGAAAGGGATCATTTTGAAAGCGTTAATAGCCTAATGGCGGTGACCTAGTAGTTGGCCTAGTAGTTTACCTTTCGGGGCGTTTTTTAGATAAGCAATTAAATTATCACTTAAGGTGAAAGAGAATCGATAGGAATTTGGAAACTTGAGAGTTCTGCATAATGTTCTCGATGGTCTGCGCCAATCAACATTTATCGAGCAAGGTGGACTACGGTCTACAACCTTCTCATTCTGGGGGAGACATGTCGCTGTAATGGGCTGCATGGGATAACGATGAGCACGGGAAAATTACGTCCAAACTACAATTATTTGTAAAGCACTGATGCCCGTTTTCAATAACGACGAACAAGGCAAAGTGAGTCTCCTAATCAAAGAATATTCCTATACATACATTTATCTTTCACCAATCGATTTTCACAAACCATCTCATATAACCCAACTTGTCTATGATTCTTGCCACAGATGAGGTATTTCGTGTTTGTATTATCATATTAAAAAAGAAACCGAGTTTTTTTTATCTGCCAAGTGTCAGTTAACGAATTCCTTAAACATAATACACCGTCGCGTCGCGCCGAATCGCTGTCGTAACTTTAGTTGGCGCCTAACGTCGTTAGACATCATCTAATAGTTGCTGAAACGTTTTTATTCTCTACGCATCACACAAATCATTAAGTGATAATTTAAAAATGTCGTTTGACAGCCAATTGGCGCAGTCGACAGCGACCCTGCTATCTAAGTGCAAGGCTGTGGGTTCGATTCCCACAGCTCGAAAATGTTTGTGTGTAGAACATGAATATTTTTCAGTGTCTGGGTGTTCATCTGTAAATTATATGTATTTTTATACATAAAAATATTCATCAGTCACCTTAGTACCCATAACATATGCTACGATTACTTTGGGAGTAGATGGTGATGTTTGTAATGTCGAAGTATATTCAAAACTAATTACAGCAAAGTGGGTTGAATCCTTTTCGTTTGAACAATTATACATTACCGTGCTATTAGAAACCGCGGTGCTCGAATACAATAATGAACGAACTTGGCCGGTTTAAGGTAAAATTGGCACCCCTAGTTATAAACTACGCTTCAGATTCAATGCAATTTTGATAACATTTGTCTAATTGGAACACATTTGTGACTAAGTTAAGTATGTCAAGGACAAAAACAGATACAGTTTAGAACTAGCCCGACCATTATGAGTTGTTCGCTATTTCGGTTCAGATCTACACAAGTATTTCTAGCTTCATTATAATTTCAAACAAAATAAATCTGTTAAGCATAATTTGTATTTAGAGTTTTTTTCTTATTATGAAATAAGCTTAATTTGCTATTCTCCGCAGAACTACTCCTCGGTTACTTGCCTTGCTTTGCTCGCTTGCTTTTCGCGGAGTAAAGCAAATTAAGCTTATCGTTCAGAATATATCATGGAATTCCGCAAAGTAAAAGACTGGACTAAAACCACCCTTAACGGAAGGGTATGTGCAGTGGGCTGGGCAGACGGGTTGATAATCGCAGTAGATGGCGGCACAATATGGTGATATTTATGTATGTATGTATTTGAGTGTGGGCTCGTGTGTGTGTGTGTGTGTGTGTTGTGTGTGTGTTTGAGTGTGTGAGTGTGTGTATATATGTATGTAGGTATGCTTTGATCCAAGATTTTTTTTCAATTCCACTTCAAGTTAGCCCTTGACTTAAATCTGTCTTTACCAGAGAAGGGTGATTTAAATCAAGGTAAGACGGGTAAGATGGTAAAGGGCTAACCTGTTAGAGAGAAACGTTATTCGTTTCCACGCTACATCGTACAGGAACGCTAAATCGCTGTGTGCATATCACAAAACAAATCATAACCTAACTTGTCTATGATTCTTGCCACAGATGACATATTTCGTGTTTCTATTATCATATTTTTAATTTTTCGTATGTATTGGGGATTATTAAAAAAGAAACCGAGGTTTTTCATCTGTCAAGTGTCAGTTTACGAATTCCCTAAACATAACGCACCGTCGCGCCGAATCGGTGTTGTAACTTTAGTTGGCGCCTAACGTCGTTAGACATCATTTATACGCTGCATCGTACCGGAACGCTAAATCGCTGTGTGTAACAAATTATGCACCTAACACAGAATTAAGAATATACAGAAACCGTGTACATGGCTAATATTGAAGCACCAAAAACCGCTCCACTTTAGAATGGTTTCTCTTACAAACGGTTAGTCACTTCACACCATTTAGCTCATTACAGTAATTATGTTACCTCTAATGGGAAAAAATGGGAAAATGCGAAAAAATGTGTCAGCTAACTCCGAGCGTTTTCACTGTTTGCGGACACAATGCATTGCATACAATTATAGCTGAATGAGGATTCCGTATGTTCTTAATTCAATGGCACCTAATTCCAAATTCGATAATTTACTTATACTCGTATGTGCTGCTGTTCCCCGCGAATTTGATCGCGTTTTTTTTGTTGTTGTAAATCCCGCGAGCACCGTTAGTTTTCCCGAGATTAAAATTATCTCGGCTACCTTCATGATGCTATTCTCTCTATGCATTATTTTGCATTAATCGATATAAATGAGAATGTTTTTCTGTTGGTTTGTCTGTTGCTTATATTTTGCACACCACCGGGCTTGATGAAATTTTGCACAGATATAGCTTTGCACATATCTTGTATCGAAAAAAAAAAACTTCCGCTACTACTACGTAGGTATCTACTACAATCAGTGGCGTGCATAGAGGGTATGCACAGGGTATGCAGATGATATAAAATGAATAAAATCTCCAGTACGGGCTAAAAATACTTGAGGGTAGGCTGAGTACAACCATAACTCTTACAAAGCCTTAAGTTTTTTATAACTCGTACTGGAGATTTTCTTCATTTTATGTCATCTGCATACCCTGTGCATACCCTCTATGCACGCCACTGATTGTAGTAGATACCTACGTAGTAGTAGCGGAAGTTTTTTTTTATTACGGTACAAGATATGTGCAAAGCTATATCTGTCTATACTACAATCCTACTTTATCACTTTGGTAAAAAGTCGGGGCCTTTATCGAGCCTTTAAAAAACCCTTCAAATATGAAACGACCTATCAATACCAAACGCCAAACTCACCTAAAGTTATTTCTTCCAAAAGTCAATTCTACTGAAGCTTTAATCAGCAAAAACAAAACCCCTTCCGACATCATCAGATGTCTGATTTTAATCGAAAAGTCAAACTGAAATTATAAATTGATTCGGACACTCGTTTTTCGGCGCGGAAATGTAAACAAACTTTGTAATATTTACGGAAAATGCTTTCGAACGCTTAATAATAAAATCGCCCATTGTAAAGTTTCACCCCCTTACCCACCCTTTAGGGAGGATATGCAATGAGACTTATTTCATTATTTTAAGTCATTAACTTTGCTCGGAGAGTTGAAAGCCCAGTGGCGAGAGCTTTGGCACCCACAAATTTTTGTGTAACGTGTGTTTTGAATTTAAAACAAAATATAGGTAGGTTACATCTGTAGGTAAGCTGCATGGTTTAAAGACGTTTTCAAAGGCGTTTGAAGAAAACCAATCAGAACTTGGCAGCGTGGTGTACTAAAGTCTAAACCCTCCTCAGTCTGAGATGATGATGATTCTGTGTTTGGGTGTTTATATTTATATTTATGTATGTTATTCATAAATATATTCATCAGTCATCTTAGCACTCATAACACAAGCTACGCTTACTTTGGGGCTAGATGGCGATGTGTGTATTGTGGTAGTATATTTATTTATTTATGAGAGGAGACAGGCGTAAATCTTGCAATCACTGCTGTCAAACATCACTTTTCCGTACAATAAATAAACAAGTGACGTTTGTCAGCAGTGATTGCAAGATTTACACCTGTCGCGAAATACGTTATTACGTAGCCGGCCACGTAGTGGTCTGATTAAGGATTTACAATGATGAACCTCGCCTACAGGGTGTGCACAGGGTATGCACTAAGCGGGCGGATGATATAAAATTAAAATAAAACATAAGGAAAATGAAAATGAAAAATGTTATTTGAACATCAACATTACAATTTGTTTGTTACATGTATTAGGTAGGTATTGTTATTAGGTATATAGTGACGATAGGTATTTCAGGAGTAATAAAAGGCCTACCCTAAAGTTTAGATAACGTGTACTGGAGATTTTCTTCATCTTATATCATCTGCATACCCTGTGGATACCTTGGATGAAAGGCACTGATGAACCTTATTGCAGTTATGTGTGTATCCCTTTAAAACTATAGACTTTTATTACACCGCTCTGATTGTTTCTTAATGCTATCTTATACTGATATATAAAGCTGAAGAGTTTGTTTGTTTGTTTATTTTACTTGAACGCGATGAACTCATGGTCTCTGGTCCGATTTAAAAAATCCTTTCAGTGTTGGATAGCCCATTAATCGAGGAAGGCTATAGGCTATATATCAACACGTTAAGACTAATAGGAGCATGACACCGATGTTTCAACACTGGTCTTTTTTCCTTTTGTGAGCTTCCGCTGCGTGCGTTGCGTAAACGGTTAACTTTTCGGTAAAATCATGTATGATAAATTTGTCTAAAAGTTCTAAAAAAAGGTCCACGACAACAATGTTCATTTTTTAAGGTTGACTTAGACGCGAACGAAGTAGCGAGGGATCGCTAGTAATTTTATAAATGGTACTTACGCCCGCCCCACAAGAAACCTGCCTTTCAAATTTCAATGCCTGGAAGGAGCTTTCGGCCGTAGCTACTCGTACTTTTACTTTTTGATTTAACATAAATGGCATACACCTAACTGGCTGAAATATAACGATGTTTTCTAAAGATGTCATACCGACTTAGAGTTTTACTGGCGAAAATGATTGATGATCCATAAATATAATGTACCTACTACATGTTTAAAGTAATTGTGATTATCTACAATAGAATCCGCGAGGCTATATGTCTAACTGTTATGGTGTATCCTAGACTGCATGATCACTGACAGGTGATATTGCATTTAGGGTCTAAACTGTATCTGTTCAAAAAGATCCAAATTTGTTTTTTTCTATGAAAGAGGAGGCCAGCGCCTTATGTGCTATGGCATTAAAAAGCTGAGAGTGAAATCGATCCACTTGGTATTCGACCCCAAAACTTAATAAATATTATAAAACACAGACTGCTTTGCCACAGAGTTTAACTTACAAACCTACTGAAAATAATTAATTAAACCCCTAAACAGATTACAAAAGTTTCAGTAATTAAGTAAGCGTGCCCGATTCTATTTGTGAAAGACTTAGATAAGTCCTTTACGTTGACTCGAAATAAATTTTACTGAAAATTCTAGTTATACACCTACATAGTTAGTAATGCCATGAAAGATTAGGGATAGAGACCTAAATCCTAAAACCTGGGATAACCTGTGATACTTTTTGGACCCAGAAAACAATTATAATGTGTATAGTTTGTCCGATTTATCTTAAACATCCCAGGCTTTGTCAGTCTTTTTTTATCTCAGTCTTTGTGCCTTTGTATCGACTAACATTACTTTTTACGACCGTTAAAAAAGTGATGATTAATATTTATGGTAGCTGCTATCATACACTCGGGCTATTAATGGCCCAATGTTGAGCGCAGGCCTCTCATAAGAGAGAGGGTTTAATATCATAGACCCACCCAGTGGCGTGCACTTCATACATGCACAAAAGCACTGCATGCCCAAATTATTTTATGAGAATTAAGCTTAATTTGCTATACTCCGCGAACAGCAGGATAATCTGTACGGTGTAATTTATAATTAATTCAATCCTTATACTCCACAGTCCACACCAAACAGATCCTACGCACGTTTCGCTCCGAAACCGGAGCATCCTCAGAAAATATTAAAATAGGTATAATAAAAGCATAATTCTTAAAGATTATTCATTTCATTTTATTTGTCATTGAAGTTATATTTCTTTTGGCGCTTTAGCGAAAAAATATGAGAGTAATTTTTTACGATGCGCACACAATCACAAAACACTCTGAAGTTAGCTGTAGTCAAAAAAGTAAAAGTAAGGACATCTACGTATGTTTGTGTGAGAACTGACAACTGTATTCACGATATACCTATATGTATTTATTTCTGATATTTAAATAAACTAAAGCGTTATAATAAAAGTTTCAATGTATTAAATACCGTGTTTCTATGGTTATTGTAGTTTTTTCTACGATCGTAGAATAAGGCGAAAGCTACATTTTTTGAAAAGTGTCACTTCTAACGCGTGTACACCCAATTTTTTTTTTAAACCCACTTTACACTAACAAGTGTTGAAAAGATTGTTTACATAAAAATACAACTTAAAAACAAGAGTAGTAATATGATTTAGTATTACGCACAGCTCACAGGTAATAGAAGGTTTTTTTAGTGTCGGTCGGCACGCGACTCCGTGGAGCGGCCGATCCGTGCATGGCACGCGACGTTGCCAAACCGTCGCACCGCGCAGCTGCTGATATCGCTCCGTCACCCGTGAATAGTGATGCGATGGATTAGATTTACAATTTAACATTATCTACAATAACTTAACTTATTACAATTTATTAATTATCTACAATATAAAAACTGTAGTAGGATAGCGATGAGGCCACGAAAAGATGCAAATAAACGTAGCATAAAAATATCACTTTATTAATTTACTTTATAAACTAGGTACTAGCGTACCCAGCCCGCTTCGCCGGCCTAGATTTTGCTTTATTTTATTTAAACAATAAACTTACATCATTAAATTATTAATTTAAGTCTCATAATATATTAAATCATTTATTTCTCTCCGTATTCATTCTCTTCTCGAGCGGGTGAAGATCATTGTCTACACCCATGTACACCCAACAATAAATATCATCATAGTAAATAAAAGCTGTATTTGACAGTTTGACAGTTCAAAAATAGGAGTGCTCCGATCGTCACCAAACTTTACAGGATTACTCACCAGGTCAGTCCGAAGATTCCCTGAAAGTTTCATTGAAATCGGTCCAGCCGTTTCGGAGCCTATACGGAACATACCCGCACACTTTCTCTTTTATATATACCTATAGATGACATTATGGACTTATTCTTCACAACCTCTACTTTTCCTCCCTGACCCTTCAGAGAATGATCATACCCGCCACGAAGAAAAACCCAAGTCCCCCGCCAAAACTCACAGCCGTCCAGGTAGTAAGTATCCAAGCAATTTGATTGGTTCCCGCCGTTATGCGTCTACCGGCGTTGACCAATCGGAGAATGACAACCGTTCGTTCTCGTTCAAAAATAAGATTAAATTAAAAGAAAAACAAACAAGTGGAAATTACAACGCTAGTTAAATTAAAATCCTAACATTGATTATAAGTTTTGTTAAATGTTAAATTATTTTGGATAGTTTGTCATTATTTCACGCAGTAACAGTTACAACTAAAACAACGGCTAACCAATATAAATAGTACTCGGGCCATCACGACTTCCTCAAACTTGTAAATAGTCGAATGTTGAACTGTTTTTTAAAACCTTCAAGAAAAAATTCCGACAATTTCGACATACTTACTACATACTTCCGTCGTTTTTGAACGTTTACCGTTCACAAATCGCACGCATCGGTCTCTCTCTCAAAAAAAAAATATTTATTCTAAATAAATGTGCGTATGTTAATCGCGTGCCAATTTGGCTATTTTACCAGGTTACAATTGTACGTTTTTATTGTCCAAAATTTCTCTATTAGTAATGTTAATTAAGAAATTTAAATTTGCTACACTCCGAGAAGAGCAGGAGAATCTGTATAGTGTAATTTATATTTCTTAAATCTCCACTCCACTCTTCTTCTTCATCTTCGGCAATGTTATGGACGTTAGCTTCGACACCGGAGCATCCTCAAGAAATATTCACTTTACAATAAATAATGTTTGGTGTAGAGTATAAAGATTGAAGAAATTATAAATTACACTATACAAATTCCGCAAAGTAACGACTGCTTCTATCCAATATGTAATGTTATTATTTGGTACAAATATATTATGCGGTCCTACAGGAGTGCCAACCCGATAAAAGCCAACATTGATTATTAATAAATAAAGTTCTTTTCAGTTTTCAGTTTAATATATAGCCTATGGCAATCACAAATAATGTGTGAAAGAATTTTCAAAATCAGTTCAGTATCTCCACAGATACCCCCTACAGTATCACAAACTCACAAACTTTACCTCTTTATAATATTACTATAGATTGATAAGCGGTTGTTTTGGCATAAAATATAATTGCGTTGAACTAGGTACATAAAAATATTTTAACAATAACATTCTCAAATTGTGTATATACCTACCTAGTTGTTAGATATTTAGTATTTTAACGGCCGAACTGCGCGGGCCGTTGGTTTGTTTCCCACAACTGGTAAATGTGTGTGTGATGAACATGAATGTTTTTCGGTGTCTGGGTGTTTATATGCAGTGGCGTGCATACAGGGTATGCACTCGTTAAGAAAAAATCTCCAGTAAGAATTATGAAAAACTTAAGGATAGACTTTGTAGAAGTTAGAAAAAGCCTATCCTTAAGTTTTTATAACTCGTACTGGAGATTTTCTTCATTTTATATCATCTGCATACCCTGTGTATACCCTCTATGCACGCCACTGTTTATATGTACCTACATTATAAATATTTATGTATACCTATTATTCATAAAACTATTCATCAGTCATCTTATTTTTCATAACACAAACTACCTACACTTACTTTGGGACTAGAAGGCGATGTGTATATTGTCGTAGTATATTTATTTATTAGAATAAATAATTCACAATGTTTAATAAAACTCGACGCTGACTTACGACGTTTACTCGACTAGAAAAACAATTTTACCATCGACTCTACCCATCACTCAACCCGTGCATGAATACGACCCACGGCCACGCGTTGTAACCGGGCAATAGTAGCGTGCACGACGCGGCGTTGCCACGTCGCTTCACAATTCCGTCGCCTCCAGTCCGCACCGCAAAAAAAACTGGCCTCATTTCACTAAATTAAAATAAAAAGTAATTTACTGCTGTCAAACTTACTGCGGCTATAGTGTTTGTATCTTCATTGGGTACCTATATCGAAATAAGCTCAGCACAATGAACGAAGAAAAGTTAATAGGATTAGTGCGACATTACGTATTCCTATACGACACGTCCCATCCGAAGTACATGGATAGCACGAAAAAAGACGCAGCGTGGAACGAAATATCGCAAATATTAAACCAACCAGGTAGGTGCTTAACTATACTCGTCAGCTCCTGTATTTAGTTGACAGTTGTTAACCGGTGGCAACTTACTACGCGACTTTGTAACTTATCTAAAAGTTGCCAACTGGCTTCTTTGGTAAATTTGGTACCAATGCAGGTGACCGATCGCAACTGTCATGTCAGAAGAGTTACTGAACAGTGGAGATGGATTGTAGACTCAATACAAAAGTACCGGTTAGTTTAAAGGCGCTGTCAAATTATACGTTTATATAAAATTGAATGGTTGGTCAACGGTCAAAGCAAATACAGTGATTGTGGCTCTTATTAACTTACATTATTAAACGTAAAATACATTATGAAATGTAAAATCTAAATAGTTTATGTTGGAAAAGAGTAACGGCTGAGTTTCTTGCCAGCTTCTTCTCAGTAGAACCTGCCTAGTAGTAAAGTCGTTGGTAGTAAAGTCACTACAACAGACAAACTTGACGTTACAAAATTGCTTATACTGGCCCTACTTTGAAAAAAAAATAATTTGAAACTATTGGCTTAAATATAATTTAAAATAAAGAAAGTAAGATGTCGTGTGGTGATGGCAGATAAGAATACAGTTATCAAAATTGAGCTTAATTTTGATAATATATCATGGATTTCCGCAAAGTAACGCCTGCTTCTATCCAATACAGAATACAGTTGTCACCACTCACTACACTCTTCCCGTGGGTGTCAAACGAGGCGAATAAGGAAGAAAAGGAATAAAAAGGGGAAAGCAAAAGTAGCAGCATCCTTTGTGCTGCTACTACTACCATATATTGCGATCAACAACCCGTCTGCCCAGCGTAGTGGTAATGAGCAAACCCTCGTATTGGGAGATGCTTTTAGTCCAGCAATGTACCATTATAGTATATTGATTGATTAAAAGAAGATTTTACAAACAAATTTAGCCAATCACGACCATTTGACTGCCTCGTTAGACTATTAGATAGAACGATAGACGAAGTTAAGTATGTTCGACGACGAATCTAGGGGGTCTGGATGCTTTTTCCACACGGCAAAGTAGTATTGTAACGGCACGGCAAAGGTTAATGTAATCAAATGCATCCATAATTTACACTTTCCAGCTTCCGCCTGTAAACACAAATGGCAAGGCTTAAGAGATGCATACAGAAGAGCACTAAACAAAAGGAAACAGCGTGTAACCGAAAAGCCATCTGCGAAGGTCAAGAAATGGAAATTCGAAGACGAGATTTCTTATTTAAACAGGTATTTGTGCGAAAAGAGAAAAATGCCTCCAAACGACGATGAAGGTGATCAGAACGGCGGTGACTTTGACAATGTTTCTAACTCTGATTTCGAGGGTAACTCTGAATGTTATAAGAATGATAAAGAAGAAATGGAACACCCAGAGAACATTGAACAGTACATTGTGGCGATGGATCCAGCGAATTTTGGTATGTGTTTTGAATATTTCAATAAATTTACGATTAATTACTTGAAGAACATTCCAATCCCAAATCTTAACATGGCAGATTTAATTTAGTGGCGCGTGGAAATCTTTTTACAATCTTTAACCCAATTTCTCTGCTAGGCTCTCATTGTGAATTATTTGAATTAAGAATAAAGATGACTCCGTTAGAAGACGTATGCGAAAATTGACACTTTATATTAGATTAAGAAAGTAAAAGCAAAGTAAATTTATAAAATAAAAAAATTAGTTAATCTTGCTTATTTGAACAGTCATACACGAAAAATTTAAGAAATTTGGTTAAATAATTTGATCATCATCTTCATTATCATCATCAGCCTTTTGACATCCCACTCCAGCAGTGGTATATTAAGAGCAGGCCTCTTTTGTCAAAGTCAACAACGTCCAAGGAAACATGCTATGCTAACATCTTTATCAAGGACGAAGTTAACTTACTGACTTCACGTTTCAAAAGTGCTTATAGACTGGGCCTACTTAAAATAAATGAATTTTAAATTTGAATTAATTGAGTAAATCTCAAATTAATTAAATTCATAAAAAAAAATTACCTGACTACCTTAGACTTGAATAGTTTATGCAGATTTTACTATTAATCTAACGTGGTTAAGATGTCTACATGTAATATTTACTTTTATTTTAGCTCATTCACCATCACCTAATTCCGGTCAGAACATGCAAAAGAATTCTCAAAAGTGGGTTAACTCACAACCAAGCCCTTCGTCCTATGTAACAACAAATTATTCAGATGACGTTATCAAAGAATATAAAGAGACCGAGATCACACACGACCAGATGGATTTATTCTTTCTAAGCTTATCGAATACAGTCAAAAGCTTCTCACCGTACCTACAAGCTATAGCGAAGAACAAAATATTCAACCTGGTATCCGAATTGGAAATACAACAGCTGACTCCGGCCAAAACCAACAATATTCTGCGGCCATCAACAATCCCGCATACTTCTAATTGGTCGACCCAGCAGGAGCAAAATTCATCGCACGTTAGCATCAAAATAGAAAACGCACTTCACGATTGAATAAAACGCATTCTCAAAATGTTATGAGTTTATTTTAATGTCGGTCATCAGATCTATTCAGTATATTAGATCTAAAAAATTTAGCCAGAAATTTATCAAGTAATTGACGAGCCTTTATTTTGCATAGCACAACATGTCTTCTTCAAAGTTAAACACAGACTCTTTGTTTTGGTTTTGACATCTTTTTTACGTCTTACTTTAATCTCCCTTCAGAAAATTCAGGCACTGAATCTGTATAAATCAAATTTACATGCAAAAAATATGGTTTAACATAACAGTAACTTTCCGTTGTATCTAACGTTATTTCACATCATCGCGATAAAGAATAGCCCAACTCCATATTTTACTTATTATACCTAAGTATTATATTTAAGATTCATAAGAGCTAAACTTGCAGTGGTCATTATTAGTGAATAATAACAAATGAAACAGTGTTATAACGAAATCAAAAAAGAAAGAATAATTTAATTAAATAATTTATAAATCATAAATTCAAAAAATAATAATTATATATTCCTATTCGAGTTAACGTTATATTTTAATTAATTATCATGTTTTGTGAGTGAAGTGACCCAAGTAATTGGTAATATCGCTTTACCACAATCTCACTTGATGGAAGTGCAGATGTGGCCTAAGATTGGACGCGCATACCTAGAAGGTGCCAATTTCTTCTTGTTCCAAAGATACCAAGGTTGTAAGTATTAGGAAACACAGAACTCGGAAAGGCGCTCAAAACCCCATCCATACGTATAAGAAAAGAACATGCAAATCGCTTTGCGAGTTTTTGGGATATTGGCAACATAGTGAAAAAAAACGAACTCTCCGCACTCTACAAACTCGTCAACAAAAACATAGTAAAAGATTATGAAAAATACAGACAGAATGTCATAGAAAAACACCTATATCACACCGGAAGCACAAAGAAAGCCTATAGAGAACTCAGAACTAATAAAACTTGGATAGAAGGTTTGAAAAATTTAGACAAAGACACGAACAAACGAACTGACATCATCACTACAGCAACTGATTTTTATAAAAAGCTTTATAGCGACAAGACTCGAAAATCCAACAGTAACATACATGTCACTTTTGCAGCAGTGGGCGAAGTAGAGATCATAGAAGCAATAAAGAGATTAAAACTAGAAAAATCACCCGGACCCGACAACATTACAAACGAAGCATTAAAAACAGCACACACTATTTGGCTACACCATTAGCTGAACTATTCAACTTGATACTGCAAAAATCTGAAACGCCTACACAATGGTCTGAATCTAACATCATTTTATTATATAAGAAAGGCGATCCCAAAGACATAGGCAACTACAGACCCATAAGTTTGCTACCGACTCTATACAAGTTGTTCTCCACGATTATAAACGCTAGAATTAGTCCCACAATTGGAGCTAGACAACCTGTAGAGCAGGCAGGATTCAGGAAGGCTTTCTCTACAATCGACCATATACACACCCTTGAGTTAATTATTGAGAAATACCAGGAACATCAAAGACCCCTATATCTCGCATTTATTGATTACCAAAAAGCGTTCGACACTGTAACACACGCAAGTATCTGGGAAAGCTTAAAGAAACAAGAAGTTAGCGAGGTGTATATAGAGGTCATTAGATGCATATACAAAAATAATACGGCTAAAATAAAGTTAGAAAACCTGGGCCCAAGTTTCCCCATAGAGAGGGGTTTAAGACAGGGTGATCCGCTCTCATCTACAATATTTATAACCATTTTAGAAACAATCTTTAGCAAGTTGGACTGGAACAAACTAGGACTCTATATACATGACGCTTTCTTAAGTCATTTGAGGTTTGCAGATGACATAGTGATATTATCCGAGACAAGCTCACAGCTGCAATATATGATAAAATCTTTACAGTTAGCCAGCGCAGATGTAGGTTTGGAAATCAATCTCACAAAGACTATGACGATGACAAACAGTTGCAAGATACCAATATTAATTAACGGAAGCCCACTAGAATACGCAGAAAAATACATATATTTGGGAAAAACAATTAGTTTTGATAAAACAAATAATGACATAGAGATAGGAAGAAGAGTTCAACAAACGTGGAATAAATATTGGAGCCTGAAAGAAATTTTTAAAAGTAACATGCCTGTAAAAATAAAAACAAAGATCATGAACTCTAGCCTCCTACCTTGCCTGACATACGGCTGCCAGACATGGAAATTTACGGCCAAATCAAAACAAAAAATCAACACCTGCCAGCGAGGACTAGAACGCAGCATGCTCAGCATAAAAAAACTTGATAAAATACGCCATACAAAAATAAGATCCATAACAAAAGCAACAAATGCCTTGAGCTATGCATTAAAACTGAAGTGGAAATGGGCAGGTCATATAGCGAGGCTTACAGACCGGAGGTGGACCGTGAGAGCAACTATGTGGAAAGGCCCGGAAGGCAAAAGAGCCAGAGGGAGACCAGTGACACGGTGGGAGGACGAGATCAAAAAAAATAGCCGGCCCAAATTGGGCTAAAGTAGCAAAGGATAGAGAAAAATGGACATCGTTGGAGGAGGCCTTTACCCAATCTGGGGTTATTGTAATAAACTAACATTCATAATAATAAATATTAAGTAAACGAAAAATAAAATACTAACTTTAAACTATCTTAGGTATGTCAATGTAAGTTACAGGAAATAAAAGGCTTTTTTATTTTATTTTTATTTATAGTGATGTAAACCCGCCCGGTGTTTTGCGGTGTGATGCTAGTAATATGGTGAAGAGGGAACGCGATGCAACAGTTCCCGAGCACACTCCCCGAAGTATATCAAATAGCAAATTTGTAAACATTTACAAGTTTCAGGTTCTTTTGTAAACACGCGTAAATAAGTTCTCTACGTCCGACCTAACTGCAAAAAGAGACAAAAACATTTTCAAAAATAAATCTATTAGAAAGCTATAGATTACGTCAAGTACTTAGTATCTCTAGTCGAGTAATAACAAATACTTCTTCATTTTTATTCGACTAATACGACGATATCCTGTTGGTTCCGAAAATTTTTACTTATATGCATTTTAAAATCTATAAAATTGATAATTCCTCCAAGTGTAGGTAAAAACACTAATAAAAATTATAAAAATATAAAAAAAAGCAATGTGTCATCTCTTGTTTCGAACGTGTCTCATTGTAATATGGACCTTTGAAAAAGTAGATCGAAACTGTAACGTTTCCTACTAGATGACTACGCTACAGACGCTATAAGACTAATGAGAAAGGCATATACTAATTTCGGCATCGACGGAAGGAGAGCCGTAGCTAAATTGGTGAAAGCGCTCAGGCCGCGATTGCCCGAGAGTCGCAGGTTCAAATCCTGTCGGTTCCGAAATTTTTTATATGAATTTTAAAATTTATAAAAGTAATATAACTGAATTACTTAACGTAATAAATCTAGTGTACCTACTTAGGTATATAACTATGTAATAAGTATATTACCTATAACAGAAGATAATATGTATATCTATTTCATCCGATTACATTTGGAGGTTTATACTTACAAATTGATTTCTCGGAATCACTTGAGTAAATAACCCTCTTCTCCCTTTGAAAGCAGAAACCTGAGTAAATAGTTGGGATACATTTTGTGGTTCGATAAGTCATTACCGGAGTTCCGAATATAAAGTTTGTTATAACCAAGGATAATCTGAATAAATTTTTTTTTAGTTTGTTATAACCAAGGATAATCTGAATATTTTTTTTTTATAGTTAGGCACTTGACTGCAATCTTACCTGGTGGTAAGTGATGATGCAGTCTACGATGGAAGCGTGCTGTTAGGTTAGGTTAGGTTAGGAGTATGGTAGTCATACCCCTAATCGGTTAATCAACACACACTCTTTTAGCAGCACGTCTTTGTCGGTAGGGTAGTAACTAGCCACGGCCAAAGCCTCCCACTGACCAGACCAGTGAAATTTTAGAAATAATATATTCCCGATCGAACTTCCTACTTAAATTCACAGCGTTCACCGTTATCGTCAAAAGAATTAAGATATTATTTAACTACAATATAGGTATATAATATATTTAATTTTGTTTATGTTTTTCAAAACACACTAGTTTAATTTAATTAATGATGGAAACACATTAGCAGAACCCAACCCGAGTCAAATTAAATCTTAGTCTTTCATAAGCCCCAAACCGTGTCGCCAGCACCTGACGCCGACGTTGAACATAAGTGATGAGGGCCAACTGCATGCCACCTGATCCGAACGATCTAACCCCCTGATATATTGTAGTTAGTGTCCCGACAGTTAGCAAAGAGTATACAAACTGGCGCTGCTAAATTATGCGACTATGAAGACGACAAGTAGAAGCGGTGATAGCCCAGTGGGTAGGAGCTCGAGTTCGAATCCCAGCACGCACCTCCAACTTTTCTAAGTTATGTGCGTTTTAAGTTATTAAAATATCACTTACTTCAACGGTGAAGGAAAACATCGTGAGGAAACCTGCATGCCTGAGAGTTTTACATAATTTTCTCAAAGGTGTGTGGAGTCCACAAATCCGCACTGAGCCAGCATGGTGCTGCCGTAGCAAGCGAGCAATTCTTGTATATATTTCTATATTTTATCATCATCATCAATACATCATCTAACCATTACACCGAGAAGGGGCAAGTTTGTATAATAACGAAGGACGAAGTCGCGAGGGACCGCTAGTAGTATAATAATTTGAATCATGGTCCAACGGTTTTCATTAAATTTAGTATGCATGGGGTTTACTGGGCGAAAAATCGACTCGATGAAACCTAACAAGGTTTCATTTTTAGCAAACGTCGTTGTATTCGTATTTTCAGGCAGTGAAAAACCGCTACAATATCATGAGAATACGAAGGTAAATGTCGCCACCAACTATAAAAGGTGAGAAGGTTATAACAGATCAGGTGGGAAATCGGGCGGTCCCGATATCAGAAGACCACCGAGTACTGTAGGTACAGCGCGGCTAGCATGGGTAGGAGACAATTATCTCCCCGGGCAAAGGATAAAAATTTATTTTCTCCCACAGCTTTTTCAACTTTCAGAGCACCGGCGGGCAAGTGGAAATATTATCCAAATAATATATATGTGTCCTATTCCATGTTACCGTGCTTTAGCAGGTGGACACGTTAATCATATACCTGGTTAGGGGATATAATCGGGGGATATAATTTTTATCCCCCGATTATATCCTGCCCGTGCTAGCTCTGCTGATGATATTTTTTTCGCCTTTTTTTGTTTGGTGTAATTTTGACTAAAGCAAAAAAAAAAACGAGCTAAGCTCGGTCATCCAGGTAGATATGTACCTGTATTGTTAAGGTGAGCTTTTGAAAATTGGCTGAACTAAAATAATTCACGATAGCCTTGAATATTATTACACGTTAGTATAATATTTAAGAATATTATCCTTCTTGATTTCGTTACAATAGAGTTACAGCAACCATAATTTATTAGTTAAATTTCATCTCGATACAAAGTTAGATTTACAACAGGATATCCTGAGTATTAAGTAAATTAATTGCACAGATAGAGATAACTATGAACCTTCAATTACTCCGTTTGGAGCAACTAAGCCAATTAGTTATTATACGAAGTTTGACCGCTATTGTACCAGAAAATTGTTGATTTAGTTGATAATAATTATATCCAGAACCTTCCAGAGTGTACCTTCTCGTAGGTATTAGGTACTCGATACCTTAATCGGAAAGTCTCACGCACGTTTTCACTTAAAGGCGATGTCTATACAAAAAAAAACGTTTCATAGTGGATAACTATTGGTGAACGGTTGACGTATGCTTAAGATTATCCTTAGATAAGATGGTCAAAAGTCAAATATTTCTTTATTCAAATAGTCCTATAATTTGACGCGTAAATTGCATAATAAATAACTACATTCGCAAAATTTATAACTACATTCTGGTAAAGAATGAAATTATTAGCTTTAAACCGTTGTACCACTTTAGAGATTTTTTTTTATTCGTCAAAAGCTACAAAATAAAATAACTCACGTCGAATAATTTCAAACATTTATAATGATCCTTAGCAAGGTAAGGAAGGTCATGAAAGTAAATAATCAAACGAAATGGTCCTAATATAGATCTCTCCACAGAATAAAGAACATACAGAAACCGTGTACACGACTAATATTGAAGCATCAACAACCACTCCACTTTCGAAGTGTTTCTGGAACAGGCTATTTGTCACTTCAATCCATTTAGCATTTAACAGTTATTATTTTACCACTAACGTTAAAAACGTTTACCATAAAATGGGGACAATGAGAAAGTGTGTGAGCTAGCCACGGGTGTGAAATGAGACGTGCGCAGGACGTTTTCACTGCTTTTCGACACAATGCACTGCATGCAATAATGTCTAAATGAGAGTTCTGTATATTCCTAATTCTGTGGATCTCCTATCGCATAGCTGATACATGTTAAAACAATTGAATACCTACCAACATATTTTGTGATAGCATATTTTCTATATCGAAATTAAGAAACTTAAGCAGGTAGTCTTATTTTATTTTATTTCTTACTTACCGTAAAGCCGATGCCGACAGTTGCAGAGAAGTTGCCAGGCTGGAATTTACCGGTCTCAAACTGCACGAGTAGAGAAGTTTTCCCCACTCCGCTGTCGCCGAGCAGAATGGTCTACACAAAATGAATACAACATTTACTTCTCATCATCATTTTCAACTCATTACTGACCCAGTACAGGTCATGGACGTCTCGTTTCAAAATGAGTAAGCTTAAGGGCCATAGTCCACAATGATGGTCAATATAGAACGTTATGGAGAACTCTTTCTCACAAATATCTAAACTTTGTTGACAGTTCAAAAGTCGTGCTATCCTTTTCTACAGGCAGCATACATTTTGGACTGTCAATCCCAAAGAATTATTGGCATCAATGTATTGTTATACAGGTAATTAGCTTTTGACCGCGGCTTCGCTCGCGTTAATTTCAATTTTTGATTTTGTAAATTTAACTACAAAGGTTTAAAAAGATGTCTTGCTGCTAAAAGAAAAATATGAACGTAAATTACTAAAAAAATCAGAAACTTTCATATAAATTTTCAACCCTGGTCAGTCAGTCAGTCCCCTTTGCTTTTTATGTATATATACTTAGATGAAGAACACAAAATTACCTTACTTATAGTGACTATGTCGATGACATTCTGTTCTTGGAAGTTGGTACTAAGCTCTGAACTTAGAAGCTACAGTTAAGAAGCTTAGAAGTTCTAGGTAGCTCGCGTGAAATATACCTACTTTGTAGTGCTTTGAATGGTAGCCATGCGAAAATGCTCCTCTATCTATGCATATTATATGTTTCATTTTATTTATTTATTTAAACATCTTTTTGCGTAGTAAAGGAGAAATTACAAATATACTTTAAAAAAAAATTAAAAGCAAAAGGCGACCTTATCACTAAAAGTGATCTCTGCCAGTTAACATTAACGATAGTAGTTTTATTATATTTATTTATTGAATTCAATTAGTACGGCTAACACCAATTATTTAATTAAATAAATAGCAGATTAAATTATATATTTTAAAACGAGAACAAAAAAAGAAAAATGAAAAGTAATAACAAAAACAAAAAACGGAACGCAACGATGTACAGAATCTCTAAATGACATTGAGAGTTCTAAAAGTTTGATGTCGTTCTCTACAGGGAACATTGTGATAAGAACAGCATTACTTTTTGAACTGTCAATCCAGAAGATTTGGGTGCAGCAAAATAGGCATCAATGCCTTTTGGTATAGGTGAAGAGAAGTCCACAGAGAGACCACAATTACCTTGTGGATTGGAACGTCTTCGTCGATGACAGTCTGCGCTGGTGTTACAGGCCTGTAGTCTCTATAGCCCGTGGGGGACGGAGTGCTACGGATGGTGGGCGCGCGAAGAGTGTCATCTTCAAAGACGTCGTCGCTCATGCTGTCGTCGGTTCCCACGTGCTAAAATATTAAAAAGCACATGATGGAGTAATGATTAGGGGGGCGTAGAAGCCGACTAAGGGGTCAGTGGAGTGATGGAGATCCCAAGGGTGAGGCGCAGTGGCGTGCACCGGGTTTCTTACCAGGGTATGCATACAACAGAAAAATTTCATAAAACTAATATGCAAGTTTATAATTGCATAAAAATATGTCATAAATATGTATTATAGTCTATATATATAAAAGAGGATGTTTGTATATATGTCATCGATAAACTCAGAAACTATTTGACCGATCATTATGAAAATTGGTATGCTTATGTATTTTTTCACGGAGAAGGTTTATATGCTATGCCCATTGATGTAACTCCCCACCAGGCGGCGCTGTCAAGTATCGACTTCCGCCCCGTTCAACCGATTGTCATAAAAATTGGTATGACCATGTATTTTTCCACGGAGAAAACGAACATGCTATGTCCATTGATGTAACTCCCCACCAGGCGGCGCTGTCAAGTATCGACTTCCGCCCCGTTCAACCGATTGTCATAAAAATTGGTATGACCATGTATTTTTCCACGGAGAAAACGAACATGCTATGTCCATTGATGTAACTCCCCACCAGGCGGCGCTGTCAAGTATCGACTTCCGCCCCGTTCAACCGATTGTCATAAAAATTGGTATGACCATGTATTTTTCCTCGGAGAAAAAGAAAATGCTATGTCCATTGATGTAACTCCCCACCAGGCGGCGCTGTCAAGTATCGACTTCCGCCCCGTTCAACCGATTGTCATAAAAATTGGTATGACCATGTATTTTTCCACGGAGAATGTAAATATGATGTTCATGTTATTAAATATCACCATCATATAGCGCTTCAATGCATTAACGATGATATACAAACATCCTCTTTTATATATATAGATGAAACTGAAATAGATTTTTTTTTATCAATATAACCTGTTTTTGTCTTTATTATTTATAAATAAAAATAACATAAATTAAGCTGTCATTTCAAGCTGAGAAATTATTTTAATCGATTTTTAATTAAATATAGCTACAATTTTAATCTACATTTAATCATTTATTATTAACATTTCTTATTTACAATTATCGTTTTATTTTAATTATTTTTTTTTTAAATATAAATTTAATTTTATCTTATATTTTTAGAAAGAAGTTTATTTTATGAAAAATCCCTAATTTTTTTTTTTAATTAAATTTTATCTTTTAAAACATTAATTACATCTAAACGCGAGTGATAATATCATTAATAATTACCATGTCCAAGCTATTGGTTGTACAGGATATTGCAATAGTTGTCTCTGTTTCGTCAACGTAATCTTAGAAAATATTTTTTTTATTTCAAACGCACTTCATCGATTAAAAAACTAAAAGTTATCATTTTTGCTTTAGTACTCACCGATTACTTGATTGGTCATTGTATATGACCAATTATTTTCACCAAACGCATTATCAGCATAACTGCACAAATTTTCGAAAGTATACCTAACCTACCCTTTTTGCGTAAAATATTTATTGAGCAGCTGATAACTTGTATATTATCAAAATATATAAAAGGCAAAGGTCACTGACTGACTGACTGATTGTCTGATCTATCAACACACAGCTCGAACCACTTGACGGATTGGGCTGAAATTTTGCACACAGATAGTTATTACAACGTAGGCGTCCGCTAGGAAAGGATTTTTTTAAATTCCATCAGGGTTAAATATGGGATGAAAGTTTGTAAAAAATTCTTCATTTATCAATTTATTTTTCAAGCTACATCAATTAAACTTTGATTTTAGGTTATCGATTTATAATAAAGAAATACGTATTTCATAGGGGATCAAAATTTATATGAAAGTTTCTGATTTTCTAAGTAATTTCCGTTCATATTTTTCTATAAGCAGCAAGACCTTTTTTTAACCCTTTGTAGTAAATTTAACAAATCAAAAATAAAACTTAACGTGAGCGAAGCCGCGGGCAAAAGCTAGTATATAATAAATTTATATCGGTATTTTTGTATTTAATATGTAAATGTGTGTATGTTCATGTAAGTTTTTTTTTGTAATATACTTTTATGTGCGTATTATTCACCACTTTCCACTTTATTATCGGCTTCGCACGCACAGTTACACTTTAAAAGATCACTTTTAGTGATAAGGCCGCCTTTGCACCCTAGCACTAAGTACTATTACTGTTTTCCTTTGTTACAGGCATATGAGGCTTAACATCGCCGTCTCAAATTGATGGACACGTGACGTGCTTTTTGCATGCCCAGTGAAGTGTTTTTTTTTTATTAACAATGGGGAAGCGCTTGACGACAATCATGCAAAGTTAGAAAGCAATTATGAGGTCTAGGTTGGAGCACGCTGGCCTAGAAAAAGCCTATTCACCCTAGCCTTGAAGGTACTCAAATTATAGGTGGCAGGAAACACAGTTGCCGGGAGGGCCTTCCACATCTTAGCGGCACGTATCAGAAACGTGGATAAAAATCGTTTCTTGCATGTTGATGGAATATCAACCACATAAGGATGCCACCGCTCACGATGTCACGCTGTTCTGTTGCTATGTTTATAGGCAATAGTTGTACACTTATGATCAAATGGACCATAGAATAAAGGCCTGTTTACGAACGAAGTTTGTTTGGATAGACATTCAAACTGTTCGCATTTATAATATAAGTAGGTATGGATTTATAATTACATAATATTAGCGACCTAGCAGATAACATAATCCCATGTCATTTGCTACTAACAATGCAGACAATGCCGTTGCGCTTGGATGAATATTATGCGAATTAAGATTATACCCAAACCCAAACTGCTGTTAAATAAACCGGTTATTAACCAAACTATTCCGGTAAATTGAAAGCAGAGTTACCGATAGCTCAACGAGTCGTAAAGCTAAGGTTTCAATGGGCGGGCCACATAGCAGAACGGATGGACGTCGGGGTCCCAAGGTGCTGGAATGGCAGCCCCGCACTTGTAAGCGCAGCGTTGGTCGACCCCCAACGAGGTAGACAGACGACGTCAAGCGCATCGCATGGAGCCACTGGGCACAAGCGGCACAAAACCGTGGAATTTAGAACTCCAATCAAAATACCTAAATCCAGCAGTGGACGTCTGTCGGTTGATATGGTGAAACTGAAACCGGTTCCGAGCCCTGGGTTGTAATACAGGTCACACTACTGCTCATTCTCCTTTAGATTCCCTACATTTTTATGCTTATTAATAACTAGCTGTGCCCTGCGGCTTCTCCCGCGCTAATAACGGGACGCAGCGTACTGTTACATAGTCTACTAGCTTTTGCCCGCGGCTTCGCTCACGTTAAGTTTTATTTTTGATTTGTTAAATTTACTACAAAGGGTTAAAAAAAGGTCTTGCTGCTTATAGAAAAATATGAACGGAAATTACTTAGAAAATCAGAAACTTTCATATAAATTTTGATCCCCTATGAAATACGTATTTCTTTATTATAAATCGATAACCTAAAATCAAAGTTTAATTGATGTAGCTTGAAAAATAAATTGATAAATGAAGAATTTTTTACAAACTTTCATCCCATATTTAACCCTGATGGAATTTAAAAAAATCCTTTCCTAGCGGACGCCTACGTTGTAATAACTATCTGTGTGCAAAATTTCAGCCCAATCCGTCAAGTGGTTCGAGCTGTGTGTTGATAGATCAGACAATCAGTCAGTCAGTCAGTGACCTTTGCCTTTTATATATTTTGATAATATACAAGTTATCAGCTGCTCAATAAATATTTTACGCAAAAAGGGTAGGTTAGGTATACTTTCGAAAATTTGTGCAGTTATGCTGATAATGCGTTTGGTGAAAATAATTGGTCATATACAATGACCAATCAAGTAATCGGTGAGTACTAAAGCAAAAATGATAACTTTTAGTTTTTTAATCGATGAAGTGCGTTTGAAATAAAAAAAATATTTTCTAAGATTACGTTGACGAAACAGAGACAACTATTGCAATATCCTGTACAACCAATAGCTTGGACATGGTAATTATTAATGATATTATCACTCGCGTTTAGATGTAATTAATGTTTTAAAAGATAAAATTTAATTTATCAGTTGCCCGCTCGCAGCGGCGTCGATAGGACGGAGTGATTTTTTGCGCGCGCGATTTTGCTAATCATGGTAAAGTGCACGAAATGTGGCAAAGTAGTTGCAAAAAAAAAACCCAGGAGTGCAGTGTAATAAATGTAGTAAGTGGTATCACTGCTCCTGTGCATCCATGAGCACAGATCAACTTGCTGCATTATCAGCAATGGAATCAGTTGAATGGAAATGTCGCGGATGTACTATGATAACTGGCGGTAAAGGCAAACGCATTTCGGTTATCTTGCCTGACCCCGAAGATGAAGAATCTGACGCTGAGGGAACTAATCTAGGTGAGCAAGACAAAATGCTTTTGGAAATTCGACAAGAAATTCGACAAATACGCCAAACGGTACGGGACATAATACGCGACGAGCTACAAAGTACCCTCAAGTTTTACTCAAATAAAATTGATGATTACGAGGAAAAAATTAAAGATTATGATATGCGAGTAAAATTAATGGAAAATCAATGCAAAAACTTGACTAATACGTGCAAAAATCTTAGTCTCAAAAACGAACTTCTTGAACAAAAAATAAACAAATTGGAGCAGACGCAATCATCTAACGATCTAGAGATTTGTGGTGTTGGTGAAAAGGAAAACGAGGACGTTAAGCAGATATCGACGTCACTGTGTCAATTACTTAATCAGAATACAGAAGACGTACTCAGAGTTTACAGGAAAAAAAAACCTAACCGACAGGGTACAGCGCAAGCTGAACGTGCCAGAGCCGATGCGCCGATTATTGTATCCTTGAGAGAAGGTAGGCGCGACTATTGGATCGAAGCAGCCAAAACAGCAAAAATCAGTGCTCAGCTCATAGGTGGAGAGGGTGAGCACAAAGTATATCTACGCGAGTCACTTAGCCCTATGACAGCGTATTTGCTTTGGAAAACAAAAACAAGTCTCAAAGAAAAGTCGCTCTGTAAGTACGTGTGGTGCAAAAATGGAGTTATCATGGTTCGCATTACCGACAGGGATAAAAAAATATTTTATGTTCGTTCAGAAAGTGACATAGAGAAGATAAAGAAGGAGATACTACATAAACAGGCAAGTCTTATGAATTGCTAAGCCTGAAAACGTTCTGCTCTCAGTCTCTTTTATTTTTTTTATTTTTCTCTTTCTTTCTTTCTCGCTTTATACAAACTGACTTATAGGTCATAATATCACATACCTACTAAACGGCTAATAATGGATAGTAATATATACACTCCATACATAATGGAAACCAGCCATGAAACATGGGATGACTACACATGTAATATACCAAAGGACAAGAACGAATTATTACTACTTCATGTAAACGTGCGATCTATGATTAAAAATTTTTCACACCTCGAATATATAATTTGTACTAGCCCTATCATTATTCATCTTATTATAATCACAGAGGCAAATTTAACGGACGAAACAGCAAAATTATTTAATCTGAAGCATTATTCTATGCATACGGAGCTACGAAAGGAACGTAAAGGAGGCGGTATCTTAGTGTACGTTCATAATAACATATCGTTCACTAGGAAATCAGTGAATACGGAAAATTGTGAGTGCTTATTTGGTGAAGTGGAAACGGACGGTTATAAAGCCTACATATGTGCAGTCTACAGGCCACCTAGCCAAAATAAATACAACTTTATAAGTGAACTGACGAGACTTTTATCCACATATTCAACTAACACTAATTGTCTGCTGGTAGGGGACATCAATATAGATACTAAAGTTACAAATAATTCTGTAAGTTCCTACCTAAATACCTTAAATGAGTTAGGTTTTGAATGCTGTATCTCGCAATTTACTAGAGTTGAATCCAATATAAATGGCATATCCAAATCCTGCATAGACCACATCTTTATTCGTGACGTTCATGAGCGTGGTAGCCGGCTCCACTCGATCCGGTCGGCTGTTGTACATAGTACACTGGCCGATCACTATATTACAGGTCTCTCTATTGTCAGCGCTGAGATCAAAGACCAAGTCAAATTTATAACGAAATTGGATAATAAAAAGATTCAGGAGGAATTATATAAAATTGATTGGAGTCCGGTATTTGATAGCTGCGATCCTAACGAGATTACTGCATTTATAAGTTACAAATTCGAAACCATATATAGTAAATGTAAATATAACACAGAAATAAGCATTAATAATAGGCATAAATGTAGCTGGATTACGGAAAAATTGATTAGCATGTGTAATAAAAAAAAAGATCTGCTTAAAATTCATTTAAGTGACATTACTAACAAGCAAAACGAGCTAATATATAAAAGATATAGAAATAGAACAAATAAAATTATCGATAAAGCTAGAAATAACTATACAAAAAAAGAAATATGTGATTATTTCAAAAACCCTAAAAAAATGTGGGAAATAGTAAATAGACTAACTGGTAGAATAATGCATGCTATTGACGATTTACTTATTAAGTCCTTTAAATTGAAAGCAAAAAAACTCTCTAAAAAATTCGCTAATGATTTTGAAAATAATGTTAAAAAGGTTTTAAGTACGTGCAATGAACCATTACTTGACGAGAATACATACATTAATACGCCTAGCTTATCATTTAGATTGAATAAAATTAACGAAGAAATATTATATAAAATTATAAATAAGATAGACGATAAAAAAAGCCCAGGGTGGGACAAAATCCGTGCCAGGGATATAAAATATATTTCAAAACAAATAATCCCGGTCTTAACACATCTAATTAACGTATGCATTTCTAAGTCATTGTATCCAGATCAATTAAAAATCGGGGTAATTAGACCGATACATAAAAGGGGTAGCTACTCTGAAACCAGTAACTATAGGCCCATAACTATCCTATCATGCCTAGACAAAATTATAGAAAAATACTTTGGACATGAAATTAACAATTTCTTGACAAGTAATGGCATTATTCATGAGAAACAATTCGGATTTCAGAAAAATAAAAGTACATCGCAGCTATTATCCTTATTTACAGACGAAATAAACAATTTTTGAAACGATAAAAAGCATGTAATTGTCGTAATGATTGATTTTAGCAGGGCCTTTGATACCTTAAATTTTAACATACTATATAATAAATTGCAGCAGAATGGTATACAGGGCCCGGTTTTGGAATGGTTTAAAAATTATCATACCAACAGGTATAACACGGTCTGTATCGCCGGGGAATACAGTGATCTGCTCCCAACTGCGTTTGGCACAGCCCAGGGCTCGATCCTAGGACCAACTGAGTACCTAGTGTATGCCAACGATATGTGTAATATCTTCCAAAATAGCTCCGTGTACCAATTTGCTGATGATACTTGCCTGATAACAGCTCACCAAGATATTGTAACAGCTACAGAGAGGTTACAAAGTGATTTCGATCGATTATGTAAATGGGCGCATGACGTAGGGCTTGCCATAAACTATGAGAAGACTAAGCTTATGTACATTCACTCCCCATACAAAAAAACATGCATTATTCCAAACATTAAAGCTCACGAGCATGACTGCATGCACCTACGGCGTGAGTCATGCGCATGTAAGGTACTTGAAATTGTTAAACAGCATACATACTTGGGACTAAAGATTGATAACTCATTTAACTGGGGACCGCATACCGACTATGTATGCTGTAAACTAAGAGCTGTGTTGGCGAAAATGTGCATACTTAAAAATAAGTTGCCCTATAGAACATTACGATTGCTATATATGTCACTAGCAGATTCGATTATAAACTATGGCATCTCTAGTTATGGCAGAACTTATAAAACCCATCTGCAAAACATTTATAAATTGCAACTTAGATTACTGAAAACAATAGTTCCATTAAAAATTAAATATAAACATAAAAATAATTACGAAGGGCTTTTTAAATATTGTAATGTGATGTCAGTTTATGACAAAGTGGATTTAGCAATAATAACTCAGTATCATAACAACATTTGCAAATTAGACAAGAATGCTAGACCTATGCACTTACGTCATTTAACCTACCTACCTTTGTTTAGAACACCCACATTTAATAATGTTTATGGAAAGAGGGTATGGGAGTACCTCCTGCCTAGTGTTTTAGAAAAATTACCTAGACCTTTGCTAGAAGAAATTGAAAATAAAAACCTGAAGCAAATCAAAAACAAATTGAAACGTTATTACATTCAGGGTACGTGCAAAAACTACTAGGCGGAAGTTCATCCAGACCATTCCTACAAATTCCATTAATTATCACTATAGAAATGTTTCTTTTGTTTTTTTTTTTTTTCTTTACATTATACATTAACTAATATATAATAATCAATATGTATTTGTGCAACCCTCTCAAGCGCAAAAATCTTCCATAATGAAGATTAGCGTAATGTAATTGAGATCTAAACAACCATGTATTTTTTATTTATAATAAACAGATTTAAATTTAAATTAAAAAAAAAAATTAGGGATTTTTCATAAAATAAACTTCTTTCTAAAAATATAAGATAAAATTAAATTTATATTTAAAAAAAAATTAATTAAAATAAAACGATAATTGTAAATAAGAAATGTTAATAATAAATGATTAAATGTAGATTAAAATTGTAGCTATATTTAATTAAAAATCGATTAAAATAATTTCTCAGCTTGAAATGACAGCTTAATTTATGTTATTTTTATTTATAAATAATAAAGACAAAAACAGGTTATATTGATAAAAAAAAATCTATTTCAGTTTCATCTATATATATAAAAGAGGATGTTTGTATATCATCGTTAATGCATTGAAGCGCTATATGATGGTGATATTTAATAACATGAACATCATATTTACATTCTCCGTGGAAAAATACATGGTCATACCAATTTTTATGACAATCGGTTGAACGGGGCGGAAGTCGATACTTGACAGCGCCGCCTGGTGGGGAGTTACATCAATGGACATAGCATTTTCTTTTTCTCCGAGGAAAAATACATGGTCATACCAATTTTTATGACAATCGGTTGAACGGGGCGGAAGTCGATACTTGACAGCGCCGCCTGGTGGGGAGTTACATCAATGGACATAGCATGTTCGTTTTCTCCGTGGAAAAATACATGGTCATACCAATTTTTATGACAATCGGTTGAACGGGGCGGAAGTCGATACTTGACAGCGCCGCCTGGTGGGGAGTTACATCAATGGACATAGCATGTTCGTTTTCTCCGTGGAAAAATACATGGTCATACCAATTTTTATGACAATCGGTTGAACGGGGCGGAAGTCGATACTTGACAGCGCCGCCTGGTGGGGAGTTACATCAATGGGCATAGCATATAAACCTTCTCCGTGAAAAAATACATAAGCATACTAATTTTCATAATGATCGGTCAAATAGTTTCTGAGTTTATCGATGACATATATACAAACATCCTCTTTTATATATATAGATAATACAATTCCTTAATAAATCAGATACCTAACGTAGCGATTTTTTCAAACGTAACGGTAGTGCCAAATATACAAACCTATGATATTGAGAACAGACATTCCAACCTATTTAAACAAACGACTTACTAATCGCAAACTATTAGAAACTTTGAACCATGTAAACATTGCAAATCGCAAATGACCGTCCCGGGAACCTACTTCCATAGCACCTTACTTAAAATACCTACTTTAAAATACCAATAGCAAACGACTTCAAATAATGTGTGGTTTAATAGCAGTTCCACATACACGATAGCGCTTGGTAAGCAATATTAGCCCAAGCCAGTAAATTGATGGGTGCCCGACTTTGGAAGTGCGAAAGAGTTCATAAAATACCCTAGCGACCCGCATACGAAATGAATTAAACTTGCATAAATAAACTTGCGACCTGAATACGAGACGTACTTTATACTTGCGTAAAAGGCATTTGCTACCTCTATCAGAGACTTATTAAACTTGCATAAACTATGCTTATTGTTTACGAGACGTACTTAACCTGCATAAAATACACTTGCGACTTGTATACGAGACCAACGAATCTTGCATAAAATACACTAGTGACCTTTATCCGGGACGTACTTAACCTGCATAAAAGACACTTGAGACTTGTATACGAGACGTACTTAACTTGCGTAAAAGACACTTTCAGCTTGTATACGAGACGTACTTTACGTGGGTAAAAGACACTTGCAACCTCTATCCGAGACTAACTAAACTTGCATAAACGACTCTTGCTTATTGTTTACGAGACGAACTAAACCTGCATAAAATACCCTAGCGACCTGCCTACGAAACGTATCAAACTTGCATAAAATACACTTGCGACCTGTATACGAAACGTACTAAACTTGCATAATTAACACTTGCTTTCTGTATACGAGACGAACTTAACTTGTGTAAAAGACACTTGCTACCTCTATCCGAGACTTACTAAACTTGCATAAAAGACACTTGCGACATATGTACGAGACGTACCTACTAAACTCGCATAAAAGACCCTAGCGACCTGCATACGAAACTTATTAAACTTGCATATAATACACTTGCGAACCGTATACGAGACATACTTAACCGTAAACGTACCTATATATGCTATATATGCTAGATTTTGGCAAAAAGTTACTTAGTTTTAAGTATAACAATCTCATCAAATTACAATCTATCGTACAGAATTATCAACTCAAAAGCAAGAAATGTTAGGTCGATTTTGCTATGATAGTTTCAGTGGCGTGCATAGAGGGTATGCACAGGGTATGCAGATGATATAAAATTAAGAAAATCTCCAGCACGAGTTATAAAGGGTAGAACTTTTTTATAACTCTTACAATGCCTATCCTTAAGTATTTTACAACTCGTACTGGAGGTTTGCTTCATTTTATATCATCTGCATACCCTGTGCATACCCTCTATGCACGCCACTGGATAGTTTATTGTTTCAATACGGAAAAGCGACTCGGTTTCCGAGTGTTCAAATCTTAAACTTACTGAGTGTGAAAACATTGTTAAAAAGTAGAAGTACACTATTTCGATAATAGAAAATCTTGGCGATTGGGAGCATCCAAACCTAGAACCCAAAGAGTAGACATCTTGGTAAAAAGCCACCTCGCCCATTCTAGAAGACTTGGCAGCATAAAAGTTGGATGTTTGCAAACAACCTAAGGGTAGGCATTCAAGATTCACCCCTCCCTTTTATCTTTTCAAAGGCTTTAACCTTTCTCGTATTAAATACATTAGCTTAGACGATAAAAGCTTTTTAAGATCGCGTCTGTTGGTAATAGAATTCTCTTATATTTATAAATCCCCGACGCAAGAGGAAGAGGTGTTTGTGTTTATCGTAGCGCTCAAACAGATGGACCGATTTAGATACGACTTTTGCATTACGTTCTAACATAGTTACGTAAGTAAGCCGATTTGTTCAAGGAATTATTTTTGCTGTCGGCTTAGACTCACCTCCCTGGCTTAACGAGGTTTGTTTTTTTTTATTTCACATACACGTTACTGTTCGACTGCTATTTCACCTGGTAAGTACCTTTTTTGTTGACGGAGGGGGGGAAATCTTCTTAAAAGATACCCGATTCTCTACAGGAGAATTCGGGTTATGTGGTGATTTCTACCCACTTTAACCCCCTCTGTAGCCAGCCTCAGTACATATTGGGAGGCTCCGGGATCTCCAAGGAACGCACCGCTCACTTGCACAACGCTTGTAGCTCGCCCCGGGAAGAATGATTCCCGACCGCATGTAGGTACGTCGCTGTGAGATTGCTTTGCTTTAGCATTTAGCAAGCGGCTGTCTTCCCAGGGTCGAAGGTAGACCCTGATGTCCCTTCGTCTGGGACTATTGAGCAGGTAAGTTATGGTCCTAAATCTACCAAACCGCACTTGACCAGCAAGGTGGACTACGACCTAAACCATTCTCAGTCTGAGATTAGACCCGTGCTTTGTAGTATAGTAATGGATTGATAATTACGATAGCCCTCTGCTAGGGTTTCTACGAGACATCGTAGCAACCCTAGCAGGGGTTTGACGGCTGAGTGGCGCAGTGGGCAGCGACCCTGCTTTCTGAGTCCAAGGTCGTGGGTTCGATCCCCACAACTGGAAAATGTTTGTGTGATGAACGTGAATGATTTTCAGTGTCTGGGTGTTTATCTGTATATTATAAGTATTTATGTGTATTATAGTCATAAAAAAATACTCTTCAGTTATCTTAGGACCCATAACACAAGCTACGCTTACTTTGGGGCTAGATGGCGATGTGTGTATTGTCGTAGTATATTTATTTATTATTTACTTATCGTACCAGAACGCTTAGGCGCTTGGTGACACGTCAATGTCAGTATGTTGGTAACTAGCCTAGGCCACGTATGAGTTTTTCTACCCACCACCACTTATTCAATCGCTTGTAAGTTACTTAATTTAATTTATATTGATAGTTGACTAATTTAACTAATTGAATAGATACAGTGCCACCGAAACTAAACTGGAAAATAGGACCCGTTTAAGACCACAGCGCACCACTCGCCACGGAGATCGACACATGATCTTTATTCAAACTGTTAGTGATTTACAACGAAAACTCTCGTCTTTTTTAAGTTAAAATTGATATAATTCACATTAAAAAAAAAAAAATGTGCACCTAGTGCGTTTAGAACAAAACCTGCCTACGCTCGAATATCCACTACACGCGCCATCTCTCGTGTCTTGTCGGAACTGCGAACTCTAACCTAGAACCGAACCATCTAGTTTTGTGCGAGAGCTTAATGGTTCTTATATAAAACGTATCAGAATTTTAACTTCTACTTTATACTATAAAAGATTTTTTATTACGCGCCACTCAACGCGAAGTGCTTTAGGTAGGGTAAACCAGCTAAATATCGGCCACGTTAACATTTTTTGACATTAAACTTTATGTTTATGTAGTTTTGTTACGTTTGAGTTTTTTTAAGTACTTGTGATATTATTTAGGTTAAGCATTAATAAATAATTATTTATAACATTATAATTTTTATCAGCTTTTTATATTTATTTTCTATTACGTTTTATTTGCAGACTTCACAAATTTTCCTCTTGTGCCATAATTCGACCTTTTTACAGTCTTTTCAGATCTTTATATGGGAGGGCATCAATCACTAATTTAAAAAAATAAAATATCGTCGGCTATTGCTCAACTCCTTGGTCAAAAGTGATTTATGACTAGTAACATATTTAACCGCCATTTCAACTAAATCTTTGGGATTATTTCATTAGAAGCTTTTTTAATGGCTAGCGTCGTATCAAAGAGATGTTAACAATTACAACAGTTTCTAATTTATGTTCAATTATAATTGATCTAGTTTGACTTATGGAGTTCTTTTTACTGAGGCTTAAACGTAATTAAATAAATATGTTTTACTGCTAATCACCAGGATGACTATCGTTAAAACATTTGGTCTACCATCTTCTTCAACTAGGTCTCTAGGAAAACCACACTTTGCTAGTGGCATTGCCCATTGAACTAATAAAAACACCTCTTTTCATTAAGATTGTTTTTCTTTTCCGACCTTAACACATTCTTCGCCATTGATTCTAACTTGTTGTTTGAAAAGTGGTTCTTAGAATAACGAAAATACAATTCAACCAATCGATGTTGATTGGTTAATAGCGCGACTCTGAATAAGTCGCGCTATTAATCGGCCATAGCTAGTTGAAGTTGAAATGAGACGGCCGAACTTTGGTATAGTTTGTGTCTATGTTTCTGCATTATATCTACCACTGGACCGATTTTAACGAATTAATGATAATAATCTTCAGTTGATGCAATTATATTTTTGTATAAATCTTACCTCCGTATATTGCTGATTCTCTGAACTCGAGCAGTTAATATCAGATAATTCAATAAGTCTCCACCGGTCAAAGAACAATTTGTCACAGAGCGGTCCAGAGACCACTGGCACCTAATTTCTTAAGAAAATTAGACTTCTAAACTAGTTGTTTATAATTTATTGTGCAAGTTGTGTAAAGGGCCGATACAAGGCAGTGGCCGATACTAGGACGGTTTACCTACTAACCACTTGTCAAATTCAAGGAACTCTCTGGACTTAAATTGCCTTCGTTTTTAATTTTACTTTTATAATTTATTAGATAAGTATATAAGAAGAACCCTTGTTGAAGCACACTCGATTTAAAATAAATTCATTTTGTTTATTATGAAAAAAATAAAAGATTAAAAAAATGGATCTGCTTAAATTTCACCGGAAACTAGATTATTGAAACTATATTAGATTATTTTCATTACATATAAAACAACACCTGACTATTCCTTATTGGAAAAAATAAACTTTTGTCGTTCAGTAACATAAATAAATAAAAATAAAATACTTTTAATAAAATTGTTTTATTCATTTAACGAGTGACTCTACCGCCGCGCCGTGTTAAAATGCAGATAGTTTTTTTAATATAATTGCCATACCACTAACAGGTTAGCTCGCTAGTGTAATTTTTTCTTTTAATCTTTTTTTTAAGGGCTTTTACAGAACAGCTGCATGTCAGCCCTATTGAATTGCCATAATAAACATTAACCTCTATATTTTATCAGCAAGTAATCTAAACAAGTGGCACGCCTCGATGGAGTCTGGTCTTCCTAATAGGTTATGAAACACGCCAACGTGCAATGCAACTTGTTTAGATTTAAAGATGCAATTAACTGGTTCCTAACTACGTCATAACGAGGTACTGTATCATAGCACAAGTAAGCATAGCATAAGCACAGAAGACAGTTTTTAAGAAAAGAGTAGGTAATAATAGGCTTAGAGATGTTTTTGTGAGACACCTGTAAATGCTATTAAAGTTACCGTTTGCAGTTCCATCATGAAACCATTCACGATGGAGCTGCAAATGTGCCTAAAGAAGTTTTACTTCAATAAAATAAATTTTATATTGGATACATTCCATGTTGCTGCTTTTTATAGACAGCCGATTGGCGCAGTGGGCAGCGACTCTGCTTTCTGAGTCCAAGGCCGTGGGTTCGATTCCCGCAACTGGAAAATGCTTGTGTGATGAACATGAATGTTTTTCAGTGTCTGGGTGTTTATCTGTATATTATAAGTATTTATGTGTATTATATTCATAAAAATATTCATCAGCTATGTTAGTACCCATAACACAAGCTACGCTTACTTTGGGGCTAGATGCCTGGCGATGTGTGTATTGTCGTAGTATATTTATTTATATTTTATTTATTTATTTTTAAAGATCAAGTACCGCCTAATACTATCCAATGCGAAATGTGTCTGTTTCCGGCGTATATGGGTCAATGCCGGCATTCAACTGGTGCGTCAGGCGAGGGCCGAGGGGACCGGGGAGTACATGAGAATCACCTAATTGAGCCTATTCAATTTTATTGATTGCCACCCCCGACCACCCCTAGTATGAAATTTGAACAGTAGTAGAACTTTTCGTAACTGAAGTCGGTCGGTAAAATACTACCCCCACGCTTATTTGTGCCGCCAAGCAGAACCGCTGTGTGGTAACGACTAAGACACCAGAAGGTATCTTTACATCGTCTGAGTCTCATACAAGACTGGAGTATATCGAAAATGCGCTCGTATTCAGGTATATTATCATAATACCCTTCGGCACAAATTTAATAATTTTAATTATTTGCTAAAAACTCTAACAATTAATTTGTTATTAATAAATATAAAAAAACCCACTTTCCACTTTTTATGGGCTTCGCACACTCAGGTGCCTTTAAAAGATCACTTTTAGTGATAAGGCCGCCTTTGCACCCTAGCACTAAGTACTGTTTTCCTTGTGTTTTTCCTATTGTGTTGCAACAAAGTTTTTCTATTCTATTCTATTCTAAATAAGAATTATTATCACATTTGTTAAAATGCCAATCAATTTAGTGCAATATCTGGCAGATCTAAAGTTTTAGTTATCAAAAGTTTAATTAATTACCACTTTCAGAATTACTGTAAAATGTATTCCGGTCTGAAGGAGTAGTTGCTGGTGTTATTACCATGACGTACATGACGCTTAACGCGCCCACGCCAAAATTTAATCGACACAGGCAATTTGAAGGAAGTTTTCCTTGTATATTCTGGCAGTGGCGTGCACTTCATACATGCGCAAAAGCACTGCTTACCCTAAAATTGATATATAACTCGTAGGGGAGGAGGATTTTTGCCATTTTATGCCATTTTCCTGCCTTATGCATACCCTGGTAAGAAACCCAGTGCACGCCGCTGCCTGCTGGGTGTTGCTCTATCTTTACGCAATGGTTTTTCACTTATCATCACGTTAGCTTTGTCCGTAAATAATGACAATGAAACCCTTTCGTGGTTTCGAGAGTCGAAACATTGTGACATCAAAGTCAAATTGACGTTAGAAACATCGGCTCAAAGTCGCATTCATATCGAATTCCAATTATATTTATAAAAAAATGTTGTGAAAGAGGAAGACAGGCCACTGGCTGTTGAAGTCTGTAGGATTTTAATCTTCTGAACAAGGTGAATAAGTGCAATTTTAGCATGGCTTCGTAGTTTTTCGATAGTCGAAAACGAAGAGTGTGCCTACAACAATAATTCATTTCTTACTAAGGGTACGTAGGTATAAAGAATATACCTACTTCCCTGGTACTTATTTTGGATGCGCAATTACTCATATATATTTGGCCGATGAACTCTGCTTTAGTTGTATGTTAAAACGTTTTATTTGTCCCTAATATCTACTGATTGTAATGTTATTTTTTCTTCAAACGAAACATAATTGTTGAGTTATTCAACGATAGCTGGTAAGAAAATTTTTATAAACATTTATTTTATTTATTTGTACACCACATCAAGTTCAGAAAAACAAAAAAAGAACAAACACTTCAAGTATGTAGTAGGATAGAAAAGGCGGCCTTATCGCTAAGCAGCGATCTCTGCTAGGCAATCTTAGGATTAGGAAAACTAAAAAGAAAAGTTTACAGTGTATAGTATACATACATTGTTTAAAACATACATACGAATAACTATATACTAATACATAAACCAGACTACATAACCAAAGAACAAAGTTAAACATACATGTATTATGAATATAGGATAATAAGATAAATACAGGATAGAAGCAGGCGTTACTTTGCGGAAATCCATGACGGCCGATTGGCGCAGTTTGCAGCGACCCTGCTTTCTGAGTCCAAGGCCGTGGGTTCGATTCCCACAACTGGAAAATGTTTGTGTGATGAGCGTGAATGTTTTTCAGTGTCTGGGTGTTTACATCTATATTCTAAGTATTTATGTATATTATATATAAAATATATTCATCAGTCATCTTAGTACCCATAACACAAGCTACGCTTACTTTGGGGCTAGATGGCGATGTGTGTATTGTCGTAGTATATTTATTTATTATTTATTTATATTATGAAAATTAAGTTTAATTTGCTATAGTCCGCGAAAAGCAGGAGGATTTGTATGGTGTAATTTATAATTACTTCAATCCACTTACTTAACAATTATTCATTGTAAAGTCAACATCTCCTGAAGATGCTCCGGTTTCGGAGCGAAACGTGCGTAGAGGGTACATTCTCCTGCTTTTCGCGGAGTAGGTATAGCAAATTAACCTTAATTTTGATAATACACATAAGATAAGTAATTGGACTTAATTCTTAGATAAAAATAAACGAATGTAAGTATACCTAAGTTTTACTTAAAAAATGTAACTAATTTATTGAGAGAGTCATTGAGAGATAAATTTAAAGATTTTAAAATAATGACAGTGTATAGTCAGTACATATTTGAAAATTTAATGTACGTTCATAAAAACATTTCTAAATTTAAGAAAAAATGTGACTGCAATAATTTAAACATTAGAAGTAAGAATAAAGTTACAGTGCAATATACTAGGTTACATAAAATTCATAATTCGTTTAAAGGAAATTGCATACAATTCTACAATAAACTACCAATTGTCATCTTGGAGATGTCTCTTAAAAAGTTCAAAGTTTGTATTAAACATAAGCTTGTAGAAAAGTCATATTATAGTATAAAGGACTACGTAAACGATAAAAAAGCTTGGGTGTAAATTATTGCTCTAACCAGGTTGCTCTTCTAATAATTTAAAATGACATTGTGAGATGGTGATAACAAAAAAAAACACCCGGCTAAGTTTGTTGTGGGCTTCTTCTTAGACCAGGACGCGTTTGGAACCCTCGTAGCTTTAGTTTTAAGTTTACGAATGTGGTTATCGCCATCATCTCACTACCGTGTGGTTCTTATGTACGCATCAAAAGTGCCACCTGTGGGCCGGGCCTACTTGAATAAAGATATTTTTGACTTTGACTTTGATTTTGACTTTATTGTCTTAATGCAATCTAACAGTCTTAGACGTGCGTGGAACTCTATGGAAGGGAAAAATAAAAAAAAGCTCTATCGGTCCCACTGACCTCCTTTACTTATTAGAGGTCAGTGAGTAGACCTCAGAGGCTGCCCCGCATGTTTTTTTTTAAGCTTTTGGTATGTGTCATTTTAGTATGCAGCTGTCAGATACGGACATTTGGACGTATAAACAAGACCACTATAATGTCAAAATTGATTCATAGACTTTAAATCCCTTAACTTTAAAGACGCCAAATTTTATAAAAAAACACCTATACCTGTAAAAAATGTAAACTCATTCAATGTATTCAAAACTAAATTAGCTTCTTATATATTAAGTAATACCAATAAATTTAAAGACGAATACATTGAATGAGTAGAAAATAGTAAAATTGAATTTAGCTTATTGTAATGGCGAAGTGTATTAATTTATTATAGAAAATTAAGTTTCCTATGTAAGGGACTTAGGTCTTTTTATGGGAATAAATGTATTTAAACCTAAACCTAAATAATAGGTAATTATAGATTAAAATAACTGAGTATTTAAAATTAAAATCGAATAAAACACGGTGATAAAAGTAATTATAAATTACTTACGCTCATCGCTATTCGGGCCCACAGTCGGAACTCATTTACGTCAAGGCAATTTCACGGTACGGTATCATAAATAACCGTGCAATAATACGAGCAGATCACGCCACATTCTTAAACGCTATTCGACCGGGTGACACGAAAAACACAAACTCCATACAATTTTCACATACAAAACTTTCGCACCCGAACACGAAATAGAACACAGAAACACAGAAAACAATGAAATAAACACTATTGATACGTGATAATACCGTTATCACACAGAAACATAGTCTGTTCCTATCAAAAACTCACATTTTTGAGGTTATCACGCGGAAAGTCTGAATGTAGGGCATATCGGAGGGTGCCCAAACCTTAAGGTTCAGAATAGTATGACGTTTTGTGTCCGTGTGCAGAGGCTTGTCGGGACGATGTCTTGCTGTGTACGTCGTAACTAGGTTATAGCTGTGTGCGTAGATTGGTTTTCTGTGTGCGGTTGGGTATGATGCACATTAAGTGGTATTTCCACGACTAATCCCAAGATAAGTCCTGTATCAGTCGGTCAGGGTTTTGCAAAAACTAAACCTACCTCAATTTGAAATATTAATCCAGAAACGCTTTAAAATCCAGATATATTTACTAAATGCAAAGGATTTCAAAGCTAATATATGTAACTAACGGTCCATCACGGAGCTCTATTCAACATATAAATGTTACTAACATGGCTTTTGGGGAAATAATATGCTCTTGGCGTGTGTAGGAACCTATGAATTCTTTGTACGGGTTATCTACTTATGGCCTTACAAATAAACGCGGGTCTAATGTCCAGAGCGTGACAGAACACTGCATATATCGGAATTTATTTGTAAACCCTGGCCAGGTCAAGTTTACAATACAACATTCGCAAAATCAGAATTTAAGTATTTTCATCACACTAGCTCGTACCGTGGTCCTTATTACATTGATATAAAGTTTATTTTCCAAATAAATTAAACACACTTACTTGTGTTCGATTTAGGATATCGATTTTAGGTTCGCTTTTATCGTTAGGGTTAAAATCACACCAACATAATATCATTATCACATCTGTGTTTGATGCTGGCAACAGCTAACGTAGTAACGCATGCGCGATTTATACCTCTTAAATGTACAATGCCACAGGTTCTCTTTCTTTCTTCTTCTCCCATAAGACGAAATACGCTTAAATGAGACCCTTTCTCATTTTGAGAGGAGATCCTTGCCTTGCAGTAGGACGGTAATGATAATAATTATTGCATAATGTTGATTTGGAGCCCGACGTAGGCGAGTTTTTGATTGGTCCAATTGATATTAATGTTTTTATTGGCTCCAGTAAAAAAACAAAGGGTTTGTTTTTATAGTCATAGAACTCTATATAATTTTGTATTGAGATATCATTTATCGTTCTGATATATCTCCGGATTGGATTAACAAATAAATTCAGGTGTTTCATAAATTCATAAAAAATCGATCGCCGTAGTAATTTTGGCGGAGTTACTAATGTGCGAAAACTCACCAATTTGTCGCTTATACTTACTATATTTCACATTGCTGTATAAAAATACGAGAGAGTTAAGCAATATCCTCGTGAAATTCAGGCGAGAACAGCTTAGTAGAACTTCAATTGACGCTTTTATGTGTGTGTTAATTAAACACTCACACAGATAAAATCTTTGTAATAACACGCACTGTTTCCTGCGGACATTAACAAGGAAAAATGAACCTTCACAGCCTAATAATAGAATCTAAAATGCTTTATTTATTAAAGTATGCTTCTTTGTGTGACGATGGTTATGAGGTGCAATGGAAATATAAAATTGTATGCTAATGAAAGAGAACGACGTAAATGTAAATGTGTGAGTTATGTATATACGAGTCCTTTGAGAATTGTTTGTATGTATTTACTATGGGTTGAAACAATATTTTATTTTAAGCGATCGTGGACTATCTATAGATATATTATACGTAGATTCTTTGTCTCTATTTTTAAAACGCTGCGGCCAAAGATAGTCTCATACAATTTTTACCTGATTGTGGATAGGTCAACATACAAACCTTTTATTATACTTTTTTGGTAACAATTCTGGGTAAGTTAGGCTAGGTTATGTTCCAGTATGCTAAGTTTTCAGTAACTGTTGTCACTTATCAGTAAAATAGCCAAAGCCCAGTTGTGGGACTGAGGTAAGAATACTGGTACTTAAGCCACAAATAATTATATTATATCATACGTAGATACTAATGATACTTAATTATTACCTAACCAGTAGGTACTATACTGCACTGCGCTACGCTGCACTGTACTTTTGCACTGCACGGTACTGTACTGCACTCTTTGGTATTATGTCAGACTTATGTCTTTATGGAATAAAGACTTATTTTTAACCAATTTAAGAGCCCCCAAAACTAATACCATCCGTTTGTTACAAGAAATAGTGAGAATGACTTCGGGCATTTCATATATCAGTTCAGCTTCGTATTAAAATAGTAAGCTTAACAACTTAGTTTAGATATTTTATGCGTGAATATTTGAGGTCCCAATGTATAAAAATCGTTTATAACCTAGATATAGTTGGTAACACCAATGTTTTTTTGTTATCCACTGCCCTTAGTAAAACGTGTCTAAAATTTCACGTTTTAAAAAAATTCAAATAAAGCTTTACTAGTAAATTCATTAATTCAAGAATTCAATAGAAAAAAAACCTCGCATGCAGTCACGCACCAAAAACGCTTTTATCTCGTTTTTATAGTAGGGCCTCACGGATCGCACTACGCATGCGTCGACCGGCGAATCGATGAAAACCGTTTGTTGTTCTT
Source organism: Pararge aegeria (assembly GCF_905163445.1). NCBI lineage: Eukaryota > Metazoa > Arthropoda > Insecta > Lepidoptera > Nymphalidae > Pararge > Pararge aegeria. The sequence continues at coordinate 14,360,824 of NC_053185.1, read as the reverse complement.
TCTTCTCGCTCCCACGCAATGTACTCTTCTCTTGTCAAATGTCACCGTGACGTTGATGCAATGTGCTTAGCAACAACGGAAAACGTGCTAGTTCGCATTCATTCTAACAGATGGCGTTAGTAGTCTTACAAAACAGCTACTTGCCAACTTCGCTATATTGAGTTTCGTCTGGAATGAATTATTTTAATAACATAAGATACTAAAATTTGATAACTTGATTGTGCTATGCTATAAATCAACCGAGATATTATTATTTTACGTATATTGAAACTGGATTAATTAAAATAAAGGAGATGAAACATTTTAAAAGAGTATTTTAAAATGTCGAGTCGTGCGCAAATTAGCATAACTTTGCATTCTAATAAATTGAATAGGTGGGTAGGTACTTTATACGGAATTTGATATCGGATCCCCTGCTTCTGATTTCTGTATGATGTTGAAAACATTTTAGTAATAAAAGCGCGGTTCACTTAATTAAATAATTTTTGATGTAAAATTTTAACATTGTTGATCTTCGCTACAGATTTAGGTTTTTACATACTGTTTTTGTGATTCAGTCGCATAACAATAACTATAAAAAGATTTCGTGACTTACTGATAGACAATCTGAGAGAATATTCTTTGAATTTCTGTGTTACCTGTTGTAAATCTAGAGGGTTTTTTTTTTATTCTGAAGTCGAAAAGTTTTATATCTAAGTCTGTTATATTTTCAACAATTTCAAGTTATATCCGTGATAGGTATTTATTCATATTTCAAGATCCCCTTATTGTGCTATGTACCTAGACATTTGAGATTAAAATCAAATATTTAGCCTGTGGATTTGTAGTGACGCTACCAGTTCGGAAAGCAGAGTCTACTAAAAAGAAGCTGTAAAGACTCATAGCTCTTTGGTATCATCAATATTTTATAATAGCATCTTTTACTTCTGTATCTTGTATTAAGTTTTTGAAACTAATATGCGTGCAAACTGTATCAATTAATGCTCTATCGCGTATATGCAGTATATGCGTGCAAAGAACATCTATCATTCTATCTCGAATTAAGATTTAAACTTATATGCGTGTACACAACATCTATACGGTACTGCTCTATCTTGTATTAAGTTTAAAACGTATATGCTTGCACGCAACGACTATTACTGTTCGACCTCTTATTATGCTTTTGAACGTTCATGCCTTCAAGTATTTATTAGCCTACTGCTTTAACTTGTATAATTTTTTTAACTCATATGCTTGTAGACCAGTGGCGTGCATAAAGGGCTATGCACAGGGTATGCAGATGATATAAAATGTAGAAAATGTCGAGTGTGAGATATATATACTTAAGGGTAGGCTTTTTATAACTCATACAATGCCTTTCCTTAAGTTTTTTAATAATTCGTACTGGAGATTTTCTTCATTTTGTATCATCTGCATACCCTGTGCATACCCTCTATGCACGCCACTGCTTGTAAACAACATCTGTTAGGTACTGCGCTATCTTGCATTAAACTTAAAACGTGTATGCGTGCACGCAGCATATATTACGGCTCTATAAGGTAAGTTTAAAACGTTAATGCGTGCACATAACATCTTGTATTAAGGTCTGCATTATCTGGTATTCAGCTAGTTAACTTATATGCGTGCACACAACGTCGACTGGGTACCGCTTTACCTTGTAATAAGTTTTAAACTTAGGTATATGTGCATGCACATATCATCAATAAGGGCTCGTTTAAAACTTATATGCGTGCACACAGCATATATTACTGCTGTCTCGTATTAAGTTTTTCAACTTATATGCGTGCACACAACGTCGACTATGTACCGCTGTACCTTGTAATAAGTTTTTAAGTTAATATGCGTGAACTCAACATTTATTGGGTACTGCTCTATCTCGTTTTGAGTTTTTAAACTTATATGCGTAAACCCAACTTCTATTGGGTGGTGGATGTGTACGTCTATTGGATGGTTTGATTGGTGGAATATCTGCTTGGTCCTTACTATCTTTATTAATATAATAAATGCGATAGTGTGTTTGTTTGTTTGTCATTCATTTACGCCCTAACCTAACAACCAATCAAATTGAATTTAGCATAGATTTTCTTAAATGGGCGGAGAGAACATAGGCTCCATTCAGTGGCGTGAACAGGGTCTTCGACCAGGATATGTATAAAGCGGGAGGATGGCCTAAAATGGAAATGTCTCCTCGTATACGAGTTATATAAAATAATTTGGGTAAGCAGTGCTTTTGGCAAGCAAACAAAACAAGCAAGCAGGAAAACAAACGAGTTGTAAAAATCTGTAATAAACTCGGACGAAGACCGCGGACCACAGCTAGTTGCTATTTACTTTTTAAAAAAAACCTTTTCGTCAGTGGCGTGCACAGGGTTTTTGACCAGGGTATGCATAAAGAAGGCAGATGCCATAAAATGGAATAATCCTTCGCATTAATGAGTTATACTAACATTTTAGGATACGTATGCAAAGTTTTTGTGCATGTATGAAGTGCACGCCACTGTTGTTCGTAGCTGCGATCTTACCAGGACCACGATTTTCTGTAATGAACGAACGACCGAGAGATAGATATTTTTAATAATATGAACCTAAATTCTAATATGGAAATCAAAATATTTTCCAAAAAAACGCTTCTATTAAAAATGACTAATTAGACATTCTTTGCCACTCATTAAAACTCCTTTCTTTATTTCCTTCCTACCCGTCCTGTGGGATTCGCAAATTATTCATCAAAAGAATCGACCTACGACTACCGTCACGCGCGCACGTAGGTAGGTACCTACAAAAAATAAAATAAAACGTGGCCGTATAAGTTACAAAAATTATATGAATTTATATTGTTACGCATAACGCCTCATTGTTGACTAATTGAATATTGTGGTGGTGAAGTTATTTGTGTATAAGTGAAAATAAGTGACACGCTGGATTCGCGATTCGGGTTACCGTGAGTTGATTCCTTTTTATCCAGATTTGTCCTTCACGTGTTTTCCTAATCTTTAAACATCTTACTTTTTCACCTATCAATGCTTACTGCAAACTTTCTTTAAAATACATATTACAGCTCTCAAAACGTACTCGTACGTTCGTGTACGTACGTATGTAATCACCACCAGGTATAAAGAGAGAGATTGGTCAATCAAACATCGATTCATCTAACCCTCTGTACACGCTGTTTTGACAAACAGATCGAAATTCAAAAAGGCCTTTAATCAAAATGATTGTTACACAATAGCCGGAAGCGCGGGCTAAATGCAGACCGGCAAACAAAAACACGGTGAAAGATTTAAAAAAAAAAACTCCATGCATCGGAGCGACCGCCTACCGCAGCCAAAAATAAACCTCAACGACAACGTATCATTTCGACGCAACTCTCGAATTAATTTTAACTTAATTCTTAAGATGTTAGAATAGGTTTTCGAATAATAAATTTAGAAATTCTTGCATGGTTTTAAACTGCTCCGGTGCGTTGTTTACATGTTGGGTTAACAAATTATTAGTGTAGTCGAGTGGCGTTATCAACGAAATAATCTTCAAATTACCCTCTCGACGGCTGTTACCCTAGTACTTACGACTTCTTATTGTTTACCTACACGAAAATGTTATCCAGGGAATCTGTAGATCTACTCTGCTAACGCCCCTATCGAAAACATTGTGAAAATAAGTGCTTCACCAGGGAATATTACGATTGTCTAGTAAATTACGAGTATCGCTAGGATTACGTGATAAAAGCCATTCAATAAAGACTGGTTCTGATAAAAAGAGAATGCGTTATAAGGAAAAAAGGTGATACTGCAACCAGCCAGTATTTATTTTTTTAACTTGGGTTATTAATTATATAACTATCAGGGAAATTTGAAAGTTGAAAGTTTTTTGTTTTTAAAAATATAATCTTTTAATTGTTGTTTTTTGTATTATGTTGACGTCAGTGAAAGAAAACAACTACCAACTTAATTAAGCGTGATTTTTTTAACTTATAACTTTACTTAAAAAGTCTAATTGGTAGGTTACGAGTATCGGTAGGGTTACGTGATAAAAGCCATTTAATAAAGTCTGGCTGTGATAATAAGAGAATGCGTTACAAGGAAGTACTGCCACTAGCCAGTATTTCCTTTTTTTAACTTCTTCTTTTTTAACTTGGATTATTAATTATATACGGGTGAAATATTATAAGTTGATAGTTATTTCAAAATAGAATCGTTTAATTTGTGTTTTTATTATTATATTGATGAAAGAAATCATCTACTGACTTAATAAAACGTGATTTTTAACTGATGACTATGCTTAAAAGTTCAAAAAAGTCAATCAAGGGCACGGAATACATTTAGGTAATTGTAGATTGTGCTACTAGGGCATAAATCAGCCGTTTAAGCCGAGATGGTTATCACCCGAGCCGAAGGCGAGTGTTGATATTTAAGTCGAGGATAAAATGTGTTTTATGCCGAGTATTTTATATGCCGATACACTCTACTTTTTACTTCCATTGCAAGGTTCGCTCAAAGTCTAAAGACCGATTTCCGGGGTAGATCAAAAGTCGATATTTAAATTAAGTTTAAAATGAGTTTTATGACCGCTTTAAACATAGCTTTTTATGTCGATTGCGTACAAATAAAATAATGTTGATAAAATAAATTATTGCAGATAACAATATAACAATAGGTGTGGAAGAATAAAACAACTTGTCGGCTTGATAACTTGATACGAACTGATAGTTTGTAATTATTAGCCATATTAACTATACAACGAAGGTAATAATGTTACTCTTAACACAGTGTGAATACTAACCGAAAAGAGCTTTGCTGTTCCTTTACTTTCAAATTATAATATATTATTTAAAAAAAAATATTTCAATAAATTTATAAAGTGAGATTAGCTTTTGTAATTAAATGTCCCTAACATAACACAACTAAAGACAAAATAACTGATATTAACTAATATACGCTACTTTTATTTAGTTTTGTTTCATAGGTAGTCGATAAAACAAAGATTTAAAACAAGACAAGAAGGCAAATTACATTTTTTATGAAAGTGTTGTTTTTGGAATGAAAAAGTATCTGCACATTAGGTTAGGTTAGGACTACTTGGATTTTAACTATAAAGGCATTCAACACATTGCAAATTACTTAGTCCTTTAATTTTTTTTTTTTTTTTTATAAATTTTTATAGTTTTTTGTTTTTGTAAGCATTGTTAAGAATAAAAAAAATGGAAAATCAATACATGATAGAACAATAATAATAATAATTCTTCTTTATTTCTTCTTCTAACTATGGCCCATCTACACATAACAGATGAATAAAAAACAGTAATAATCAAAAACTAAATCAAAAAACTTACATGAGAAAAAAAAAATACAAAATAATTACAAATTACTTAGAATTTCTGCCTCCAGATAGCTCTACATGGAGCTATAAAACTTGTAAATTAGAGTCGTATCTGCTTGATAATGCCTTCAGAATGCTGTCATGCTAAAAGTGTGGCAAAAGGGTTCTGATCGTTTTTATTTTGGCTCAGTTAATAGTATATAATAGGCGTACGAAACGTGGCTCTGTCATTAGGACCCTAAACTAGACTACAGTCTATGACTAAAATAAAAAAAACATCATCAACACTTAAAAACTAAAGGTGAATCCAATGTTAAGATCTTTGTGAAATAGTAACCTTATTTTATGCCGAATGAAAAAAATGCACAACAGAATCCGCGAAAACGGTGAGGTAAGTAAACTTTTTCAGTTTATCTTATTTCAAAGATTTGAAGTTTAAGAAGTGTTTAATAAATTTATTTATTACATAACCACTGAGTTGTTGCCTTCGGCTTTGTTCGCGATAACATTTTGATTTGCCATGTAATTAAATGAAATCCCGAGTTTACCCAAGGGTATATCAAGTCATCCCTCCATTTCCTTTTTCCATTGGGCTGATTTCCGCATTTAAAAGTTCTCGCATGTTTTTGGTACCTGTCTTATAAGCCCTATATTATATATAAAAATGTTATGTTGGTTTGTGTACCTACGCTTCAAAAACTCAAAAAGTTCTGCACAGATCGGGCTGAAATTTTAGCATGATATATAACACGCATCAAGGATTGTTTTTATCTATTTTTCTTAACCATTCAATCACAATGTGCCACAGCGTAGCGTGGCAGGGTACAGCTAGTTTATTTATAATTTTATTATAAGTATAGATTACTAACCTAAATTCGAATTAAGTTATGCCTAACCAGATAAACATAAGACTTTTTTACAAATTCCGAACCCCTGTTTTACCCCATTAGGAGTAAATTCGTATAAAATATTTTCTTAACTGATGTCTACGCTTTAAAAGAAAGCATGATTCAAAAAAAAAAAAATTCTAACAATGTTGTTTAAGCGGTTTCTTTCGCTTAAACCACATTGTTCATCTTCATCATTATATCAACCGATAGACGTCCACTGCTGGACATAGGTCTTTTGTAGGGAGTTCCAAATTCCAAGGTTCTGTGACGCTTGGATCCAGCGCCTACCTGCGACGCGCTTAATGTCGTCTGTCCACCTCGTTGGGGGTAGACCAGCGCTGCGCTTACCAGAGCGGGGCTCTCCTATGTGCCCGGCCCATTGCCACTTCACCTTTGCGACGCGTTGAGCTATGTCAGTAACTCTGGTTCTTCTACGAATCTCTTCATTTCTGATTTGATCGCGTAGAGCTATACTCCGAGCATAGCTCTCTCCATCGCCCGCTGTGCGACTCTGATCCTTCTTATGAGGCCCATAGTTATATATAATTATAATTATATATATAACGGATTAAACAATACCGCGTCAGTGGTTTCATGTATGAGATTCCGGGCCTATACAACGCATAGATATATTAAAACCATCTGTAGATATCGACAATTTTTATTTGGATCTAAAATAAAACCGTATAGGTACCTATCTATTGATTTTTTAGTCTGTCGCGCATTACGCAAGGGCGCACACGGATGCAAACCGATTTGAATGCAATTTTATGCCTATATTTATAACTAACTGAATACTAATAATAACTCCGGGATAATATTTTTCGGTACTGCGGGACAGGGGATGAAAGTTTTTGTCTATTTTATAATTCTTGCCTAAATTTCATTAAGAACTACGCCGTGGACAACGGCAATACACTCACTTAAGGCTTTATTGCATCATCCAATTAATGTCTCAATCCCGGGAACAGGCCCTCTCTCATAGGAAAATGACTTGTATAGACCCACCATACTGTTCCAAATTTAATGCGGGTAGGTAGGTGGGTCCTTAAAGATTAAAATCACATAGGTAGGTACTTTTATAATACCTGACAACTTTTGCCCCGACCCATACAGCTATAACCATGAGGGCGAAAATTACCTACTTTATCGCCTGAAAAAACAGCCGTAAATTTAAATAATGACTACCTAATTATTATTATGCCTTCATTAGTTAAATACCTACTTAAGTACCTATTTAGTTTTACTCCGCGACGGCAGAGTACGCTACAAGGTCATTCAGTTGCTTACCGAAAACTGGCAACGTCGCATTGCGGTATAACAGCGACAGCTATGGTTATAACTACAGTTATCGATAAGTTAGAAAGAGATGACACGATTCCCATTGTACGTCCCGAGAGAACGGATATTCTAAGTGTACAACTCGTGACCCGCGTGAAAGCGGCCGATTCCAAATTTGTAAATGTATAAATTAGAAAGGATTTTAATTTTTGATTTTTTTTTTTAATATTATCGAGTAAGGCAAAGGACTATTTTTATTCAGATTAGTTGGCGCGGTAAATTCTATGTTCTCCAATTGCCGCACGTGTGATAAATCTTGAGATGATTATTTAGGCCTATCGTGTCCCGGGAATTTATTTACCTACCTAAATTTTGTTAAAAGCTATATAAAAGGTTGTTAAACTGTGGTTAGGCACATTTCATTTGAATATTATTGATATTTAAAAGTTTTGAATCGCATTTACTATTTTTATTTAAAAATTTCTCCGGACTCGAAATAGCTTGGAAGATGAAGACCAAGGTCTATCTAATAGTTTGTAAATTAGCGAAAATATTAATTTCTAAAGTTGGTAGGGAAAGTCATATCTTGAAATATCACATATGCTGTTAAGGTAAGTAGTTTTTTTTTAAAGAAAATGTGGCAAAGGTGTTTTCGGGTTAACCTTTATAATAAGCCGCTGGCAGCCAATTCGGCCCAATGCTACGGCGAATAGAAATATCTACTATACCATCATTATAATTTCTGTCAGGCGATCTTGCTGTAAAGGGAACGGGTCTCCTTTCGGCATGAGCAAGGTTTCGGAATAGTAGACTTAACAGAGAAAATTCTCAGGCATGAAGGTTTCCTCAATGTTTTCCTTTACCGATAAAGCAAATGATATTTTAACTGCAAAACGCTCGTAACTCTGAGAAGTTAGAGGTGCGTGCTCGAAAACTTGGTCCTCCGGAAGGGATGCCGAAGCCCTAAACACTATAGACACCCTACAGGTGTAAGTACATGCAACTGACTGCAGACATACCAAGTAAGCATTTCGTTACCGGATTCAGGTTACGTCATCTTTACTTGGTCTGTTGTTGGGACCAATCATCATCAGCGGGGTTGGGTTAACCATTACCAGCCACCCAGTAGTCACTTGATGTCAGGTAGCACAGAAGACGTTTGTGGCCGTTCTCCGTCAAATTCCTGCACGACACCTGCGGAAAGGTAAAGGTTGGCGACAACTGTATTTTGATCTGCTGTCACCACACGGCAAGAAGACCTATACAACGTAAAAAAAATACTCAAGAATCTCGAAGCAAATTAAACCATGTCTTTTTAAACACGGAGCGGACTCCCTTCGGCTTTATCTCTCAAAAGATAGAATTGTTAAGTTGTAAGGAAAAAGCAACTGCTGAGTTTCTAGCCGTCTTCTTTTGAGTAGAATTTGCTACCACACTGGTGCTGGAAATACAAACAGACAAAAGTGATGTTTCAAAATTACATTATAACAAAATAAGCCTACTTGAAACAAAAGAGTTTTGAATTTCAGACAAGCCCATGTACATGATCATAGATAAGAAGAGATGATAGATATCATCTCTTTGTCTCTTGTGAATGATAGAGTCAGATAGATGTAGTACTACATCTATTTCGCAGACTGACTTTAGATCTCAATAGCTTCTTAAAAATAGGCCTAATTTACATAAATTCCGGCTAAGTTTGTTGTGGGCTTCTTCTTAGACCAGGGCGCGTTTGGAACCCTCGTAGCTTTAGTTTTAAGTTTACGATTGTAGTTATCGCCATCACTGTTATGAACACATTTTGTATATAATAACGCATCAAAAGTGCCATCTGTGTGCCTATTTGAATAAAGAAATATTTGACTTTGACTTTAAATATTGAATTCAATAGACAAGATGATGAGTAAGATTAGGAATTTACCTATAAGAGAGACTATAGTTAATAATAATAATAAATAATAAATCTTTATTTGGAACAGTTACAATAGCACTTAAAATACTAGCAAGGGCACTGCAATAGTAAAAACTGTGCTGCATGTACCACCGCCCACCTCCGAGTTAAAGTACAGTAATTATACAAATGTTCCACTAGATTTAGTGTGTGTGTGTGTGTGATTGTGTGTTGGGAAGAAATGAAATATATAGGTATATCAACGCATCTTATTATTAGTCCCTTGTGATCTTGTTAATCAACTTATCATCTCTTGGAATTGATTGTGTCGGATAGAAATGGGCTATGCACGGACTGAGCTGATGATTGAAAAGTGGCGTACTTGAAATGACTGAAATTTGAGTTCATAGACAAGATGATGAACAAATCATAGATGAGAAGAGACCATAGATAAAAAAAAAAAATATCTAGCATTAGGTACTTCACAGTATCGTCTCTTGTAATTGCTCGAGCCAGATAGAATATGTCAGGATGATTAAATGGTAAAATAAGTGTTTATTCTTGAAAGGTGTAGTTTCTGAGTTACATGCCTTATTGTTCTTGGTAAGATCTGTATCCCAAACCTGTGGTTGTTAGCAGTGCCTAGGCCTAGTTGAAATAAACTTTATTTCTGTTCGATTGACCGTATTTTAAATTACCTGTTATTTTATAGGTACCTACTTTAAATTTGATCAATTAACTATTGTAGCGGTCTCCACATAACCGAACTAGATGGCGAAGTGTTTACAAAAAATTACTATATATACAACTTCCACAGATGTATGTCGGACCTCGGTCCCCGAGCACTATCAACCGCTTGGAGAAAGATCTTCCTATTGTAAGTTAATTAACTATAATTGGGTGAGTAAAGTTAAGTAATAGATACTTAACTTTAGATATCAGAACTAAGTGTCGGTAAAGATGCACACCTAAGGAAACAAATAAGTAAGTAGGTACATTTAGATTTACTTTACACAGATAACTTTCACCAATTACAATACAGTTACGAACATCGAACACAGAATATATTGACACACAGACACACCTAGACACTACCAACACAAAAATAGGCACATTGTTTAGGCCTTGGTCCACGCACGAGTCAATTAAACAGTAAGTAAACTAAACCCATTTGAGAAAACGAATGCCGTCAAGTTCAGTAAATTACTGTATTATTAGAAGCTGAACATATTAACTCACTCACCCTTTATCCTAGGTGATAGAGTCGTTTCATGATTGTATAACTAAGAGTTAGACAATGACACACTTTTTTTGTTAAAAAAACCAACACAATTTTACTTTTCTTTCATTGCGGAGCATAGATAGTTACCACGCTAGATTATAACAGAAATAAAAATCATAACGAATTAAAACGTTTAAAAGGTCGAAACGGTACAGGATTGTGACGAACTTGTCGTTGTTCTAAATCATTACCGACAATGGTAGTCAGCGGAAATGAGATAAGTTTTGACGACCTTACTTGCATTGGTGAACACTGTAGTCACGGGGGGTCCCAGGTTCCATACCCGCAAATGTAATTTGGCAATTGCAGTTTCTGAATTTTCAACGACAAGCGATTTAGTGTAACTACCCTGACAGGTTAGCCCGCTGTCATCTTAGACAGCATCATCACTTACCACAGGTGTTGCATTAAAGGGCAACTTCTAGTGATAAAGAAAAAGATCTATAAACCTAATCGCATGAACAAAAGAAAAATTTTTGTAAACTGTAGATACATAGTTTTTTTGAAGGCATTTTGAGAGTGCACGCTAGACAGCGTTATTTCAGGCTAAAATCTTATCATCACTGAAATAAAATATAACCAATATTACTTGCTGAGAATATAGCTTTCGAATGTTTTTGTAATCGGGTAGTTACCTATTGAGTTAGTCTAAATATACAATGATACAAAAAAAAATAATCTTTCCTCTTTCATAATATTGGTATAGATTATTACTTATGATAACATTTACGTTGCGACCCTTCGTTAGTGCAGAAGAAACGGCGTAGAAAAGCTAGTTTTATTAAAAAGTTCAACGATAGATGGCGTACATTGTTGAGTTTTTATGGGCTTCTAACTAAAGCTGAAGCTGTTGAATCGGACAAACAGACGGACGACACACTTTGGAGCCTGTGGATACGGCGCATTTAAAGAGCTATTGCTCTGTTGACCCCTCAACAGAATTTTGATGGGATCTATATTTCAAAAGGATAATTCCTCATCGAATAAAATTCACACGAATTTACTTTGAAACGACAAATAAATCTGTAAACGATTATATACTTTTTTTAAAGAATTGTCTCCGCCTTTTTGGAACTCAAGTTAAAAAATAAAGAAAAACAATCCTCAGGCAAGAACAGTGACAGCATGCTGTCACGTCCCGAGTACTAGGCGTTCAGAAACGCGTATAGATTCGCGGCTCTGTACCGTTTAGGCCTAAACGACCCGACTGGCGCCACTCTGTCGCCGTTCAGAAACCGTGCACGATAAGTTAACAAATAAAATGCTTATGCTTGAGATAATATTAATATTATAGCTAATAAATATTGTATATAAAGCACTTAATTAATGTAGAAGTGTTCAAGATAAATTTAAATACTAAAAGTTCATAAATTATGGATCTATAACATGTAGATGCTATGTAGAGATGTATACCTAGAACTAAGTCGATTTTAGCGTCAGCGGTGATATCCCAGTGGTTAGGATTTCAGCTTTACTTTCGGCGGTCCTAGTTCGAATCCCAGCACCTCTAACTTATCTAAGTTATGTGCGTTTTTAGTAATTAAAACATCACTTGCTTAAACGGTTGAAAGTTTGTTCAAAAGTCCTTCATTTTTCATAAATAATATCAATGATAATGACTGTGTAATAGATTAAAAAAATGCACAAGAGGTTTTCGCATTAACTGTTTATACAATTTGCCTCCTCAAGTTAATTTGAACATTTCTGAGGATGCTCCGGTTTCAGAGCGTTAAGTGCGTAGAAAATAAACTATAAATTACACCATACAGATTCTCCCGCTTTTCACGTATGACGGAGTGTAGCAAATTGAGCTTAATTTTCGTTCCCTGATTAATGTGTACAGACCTATAACAAAAAACAATTGACAGCTTCTTAGAACCTTCTCAGGTAGTTAGGTTACTTACGCCCAGTGTCACATCTTATCCAAAATCTTTAGATGACAGATTGAATTCAATTATACCTTATCTACAGGAAGAATAGGAAAAGTGTAGCATCGATTAGATTTTGGATTAAGTAGGAACTAAAATTGATTATTTATTTATTTCGTCTCTAAGCTAAGCTGCGGACAGACGGAAAGAAAGACGGACATGGCGAAGCTTTACCTGTCATGACAGATCGATAGATTTTAGTTTTATATATCCTACTAATATTATAAATGTGAATGTGTGGATGTTTGTTACTCAATCACTTAAAAACGGCTGAACGGATTTGGATCAAATTTGGCACGCATGTAGCCTTTCACATGGAAAAGAACATTGGCTATCTTTTAGCCCGACTCCTTAAGCAGTTCCCGAGCTAAGCCGCGGGCAGACAGCTTGTATATTTGGTATGCTTGTCACCTATTATATGGAAAAGGACATGTACTTTCTATAATGATCTTTCAAATAGTTCCCGTGGTAAGATTAAATATTGTTAACGAGCTTTAGACCCAATTCTTAAGTCCATGCAGACGAAGTCGCGGGCCGGAGCAAGTTGAAAATAGATTACAATCTCACTCACATAAATCATTTATGATTAGATAAATGTAATATTTTAGGTATTCTTTGTTACTGTAATCATGCCTAGTAGGAACATCAGTAGCCACACGCCCTATAAGCCGGAACCAGTTGTTTCTTACCAGGGTATGCATACAGAAGGAGAATTGCATAAAAAAGCAAAAATCCTCAAATTTAAGGGGAGGCAGTCCTTTTGTGCCCATATGAAGTGTACGACGCTGACCGGAACACAGCAATTTCCCGAACGACTAATGTCACGAAGAGCTCTCCACTAATAAAACGACCTTAACCAATAGGTCGTTATCTACGTTGCAGCGGCGTGCACTTCATACGTGTGCATCATCATAGGCACTGCCTACCCAAAAAAAAAATGTTATAACTCGTAAAGGCGAAGGGTATGCCCATTTTATGCCAACGGTGAGCGCTGGGAATTTAGGTAATAAGGTCCCGGGTTCGATACCGGCAAGGGCACTTTGTACACTTTGGACACTAAATGGAACTGAAATCGAGTTTTACATGTTTGGCGAACTCCCTGGCGCGCGGTGGGTGCTGTAGTTTTTAAGTGGGAGGTTGCAGTTCGATCCCAACTGAGGCACTTTGGTAATTTATAATTTCTGAATTTCCACTGGTCTGGTCTGGTTTGAAGCTTCGGCCGTGGCTAATTACCACACTACCGACAAATACGTGCCGCTTAGCGATTTAGCGTTCCCGTACGAAGTCTCGTAAAAACCAATTAGGGTAGGGGTTTAATAAAACTGCCATAACCCTAACAGGTTAGCCCGTTACCAGTATCTGTGATTACAATCAAGGGTTATCTTGTAGTGGGATAAACAATAAAAAAAATTTAAACATAGGCATATATACATATATTCGACTTACGATACAAGGTTGCGTGATAGTTGAATTCGCAAGACGCAAGGGCTCTCAGTTTAGACATACGGAACAGTAAGTCGTGTTGGGGCGTATTCGGGCCCCGCCCGGGGCGGTCCCGCGCGCCGTACGCCCCGCCCCGGCCCTTCGACACACCCACCGTAGGGACTGCGTTAGGGTCTGAGGGACGCTCTATTGTTTATAAGCCTTTTGTTATACTTTTTATTGGTAAATTTTGTTTTGTTTACTGTAATGAGTTTTCTTTTGTTTAGAAGTTTTCGTCTGATTTAGGTAGAGTTTTTGTTTAGATGGTCTGAGGCTTATTGTTGGTTTTGAAGCCTTTTTATTGGTGAATTTAACAGAAATAGCATAAAAAATTTAAAATAAATAATAAATAAACTACAACAATACACACATCGCCATCTAGCCCCAAATTAAGCATAGCTTTTTATTTTATTATTATTATTAAACTCTTTATTTGTATACCACAACATTTAAAATGTAACAAAAACAGAAACATCGAAAGAAGTAGTAATACAAAAGGCGGCCTTATCGCTTAATAGCGATCTCTGCCAGGCAACCTTAGAATTAGGAAAAAAAAAAGAAGAGGAGAATAGACTGCTGGTGGTACAAATATTAAAATACATACATGCAAATAACTACATGCCAATACATAAACTAGTGTGCACAAATAGATAAAAAGTAAATAATATAATAAATAAATAAATATAAAAATAAACTAATATATATAATAACAACACTTACATAATTAAATACTTTAACATACAATAAATGAGTAAGTACATATATACATACTATTAAAAGTCGTTAACAATATAATGGGCCTTAACTGCTCTTTTAAATATCGCCAGTGATTTGGATCGTCGTATGCTCAATGGAAGCGCATTCCACAATTCCACAGCTCGTACGCTAAACGAACGCTTATAAAATTTTGACTTATGATAAGGCATACACAGCGTCAGCGCACGGCACGATCTTACACCAGATTGCTCACCAAGAAAAGTGAACTTCTCTTTTAAATACGAGGGAGTATTTAGATGAAATAACACACAGTACAGAAGAGAAAGTACATGCATATCCCGGCGACGACGAATAGGAAGCCACTTGAGTTTTTGTCGAAATACGGAAACATGGTCATATTTGCGAAGGCCAAATATGAACCGAATAGCCAGATTTTGAAGACGCTCAAGTTTATTAAGCTGATCCTCGGTCAGATTAAGAAAGCTTGCATCCGCATAATCGAGAATAGATAGAAAAAGAGAATGTGCTAGCATAACTTTGGTCGGAATTGGAAGAAATGATTGCAGCCTTCGCAACGAGCTCATCGCCACAAACACTTTCTGACTCAGCTCTTTGACATGCACTGTCCATGACAATTCCCGGTCGAGGTATACACCAAGATCTTTCACAGAGTCACAAAAAGGAATAGCGATGCCATTATAAATAACAGAAGGAATGCTCAGCCAATCAACCCTCGCGATCATTCCTGAGCTACCAATAACGATAGCTTTTGATTTTGCAGGATTGACCTTTAGCCCATATTGCCTGCTCCACTCAGAAATTGCAGCCATATCATTATTTATAGCTGCAATAGCAGAACCAAGATTTTGAAGGGTAGATGAGCGATATATTTGGATATCATCTGCATACATGTGATAGAGAGAAGAGATGTTTTGAGTAATAGAGTTAATGAAAATAGAAAAAAGTAAAGGAGATAACACGCCACCCTGAGGTACCCCAGCCGCTACATCACACCAAGACGAAAAGGACTCGTCAATCTGAATGCGCTGTCGACGGCCATTGAGGTAACTCCGAAACCAGTCTATTACTGATGGAGATATGTTAATAGAGCGTAAAAGACTAAGCAAGATGTCAAAGTCAACTGTATTAAAGGCATTGCTAAAGTCAAGCAGAATAAGAATTGTTAGCTGCTTGTTATCCATCGCCCATCGAATATCATCAGTTACTTTAGCAAGAGCAGTAGCCGTACTATGACCAGGACGAAAGCCAGATTGCAAAGAACTGAGAAGGTTATTCTTATTAAGAAAGAGACTAAGTTGTTGAGATACGAGTTTTTCAAGAACTTTTGAGAGAAATGGTAATATAGAAATGGGGCGAAAATCAGAAAACGATGAAGGGTTGTTTTTTTTAGGTAGAGGAATAATCTGAGCAAACTTCCATTCTTCAGGGAATTTGCTACAGAGAATGGAAGAGTTTAAGATATGGGTTAGAATAGGGGAAATAACGTCAAGAATTGGAATGATCATATTACGGGTAATGCTATCTACACCAACAGCATTCGATGCAATGGATATTATGCTCTTCTTAACATCACATTCAGTAAAAGACTCGAAGGTAAATGGTAAAAAGTTAGGAGTTGAGTGGGAAGAAAGAATACTAAGAGTACGTTCTTTATCGGAACTATTAATTGTATCAGAAGTAGAAAAATGTTTATTTAGGAGTTCGATATCAACGTTAATAGAAGATCTATGAGATGATTTACCAACTCCAAGAGACTCAAGAAACTTCCAGGTTTTAGCAGTGTCACCACTTTCAACAGACTTATGAATATGGCGTCGTTGAGCATCCCTACACAATGTATTACAGCGATTCCGTGCTTTATGATATTTTTCCCGGTTAGCGTCAGTATTATTTGTTTTGTATTTATATTTCGCCGCAATCTTTTTGTCCATTAAAATTTTTATCTCTTCTGATAACCAAGGCGCCGGTAGATGTTTCAGCTTGATTGGTCTTAACGGAGCATGCGTATCGTAGAGTTGCGTTATCAGGGAATTAAATATCTCAATTTTGCGGTCAACTGAGTCAACAGCTGCGATAGCCGCCCAGTCCAGATGACTAGCATCATCACACAAGCGACGGCTGTCAATTCCTCCAAAGTTACGCCGCAGAAGTACCCTCGATTTTGCTTTAAGTGGACGTATTTTATATGAAAGATAAATCAAATCATGATAAGAAAATGCATCGGCAGGACACTGGCCATGCTTAAAGACGAAATCCGGAGAAGATACCATAATAAGGTCAAGAAGAGAAGGAGTACAACCAGGAGAATAATGCGTAGCAGCAAGGGGCAGGACAGACAAATTACAGGATTCCACTGTAGTCAAAAATTTCTTGCTGCGATAATCATTTTTGAGTAAACAAGTATTAAAATCTCCAAAAATAATGGAGTGGCTATAAAGAGGAACTTCTTTCTCTAATAAGGATTCAAATGAACGAAAGTAATCAGAAACGTATGGTGGACAATAGAACACTCCAAGAAGAATTTTGGTATGGGAAATAAGAACTTCAACAAGTAGGTGCTCAGCAGCATCAGGTAAGGGGGGTTGTGAAGACATACTAATAACAGTAAAAGGAATATAAGAACGCAAGTAGATCGCTACTCCACCACCCCCCTTACCAACACGGTCATTGCGAATAAGCCTAAAACCTGGCAGCGAATAAGAGGTAGAAGGTAAACAAGTTTTAAGCCAAGACTCAGACACTAGTATAGCATGTATGTTACGGGAATCAAAAGATGCAAGCATATCATTTTTATATGGGTTATGAATATTTTTATGAATAAAATATACATAAATACTTATAATATAATATACATAAATACATATAAACAGCCAGATACTGAAAAACATTCATGTTTATAACACTAAACTTTTCAGTCCAGTTATGTTATGGGAATCGAACCCACGGCCTTGGACTTCGAAAGCAGGTTCGCCACCCACTGCGCTATTCGGCTGTAAAATAAAAATGTATTGTCCACAAATTAACATATCGGATATAGATACCTAAATGTAAATAGGAAACAATGGTTCTGGTGCCAAGAGGAACTTCTCCGAAAGGGTCCGGAATTATAGAAAGCGAATGCTCAGAACTACTTACAGACTAACAAAATAGCGATAGCGATATCCTTTGCGATTTTCTAGGATAAGATAGATAGATACATAGATAAATTCTTTATTGCACACAATTAAGGGATAAAGATAATATATATTAAAAACAGGAATACAAGAAAAATAAAAATTCGCAAAGGCGGTCTTATCGCTCTTTGCGATCTCCTCCAGACCAGTGGCGTGCATAGAGGGTATGCATAGGGTATGCAGATAATATAAAATGAAGAATATCTCCTGTCCAAGTTATATAAAACTTAAGGATAGACATTGTAAGAGTTATTAAAACCTACCCTTAAGTATTTATGACTTGTACTGGAGATTTTCTTCATTTAATATCATCTGCATATCCTGTGCATACACTCTATGCACACCACTGCTCCAGACAACCCCAAATGAAAGAAGAAAATTATTATGGAAACGGGATACTAAACTATATCTATCTATCTATCTATATATATAAAAGAGAAAGTGTGTGGGTATGTTCCGTATAGGCCCCGAAACGGCTGGACCGATTTCAATGAAACTTTCAGGGAGTCTCCGCCTTGACCTGGCGAGTAATCCTGTAAAGTTTGGTGACGATCGGAGCACTCCTATTTTTGAACTGTTAAACTGTTAAATACAGCTTTTATTTACTATGATGATATTCTATTGTTGGGTGTACATGGGTGCAGATAATGATCTTCACCCGCTCGAGAAGAGAATAGAAGAGAATAAATACGGAGAGTAATAAATGATTTAATATATTATGAGACTTAAATTAAAAATGTAATGATGTAAGTTTATTGTTTAAATAAAATAAAGCAAAATCTAGCCCGGCGAAGCGGGCTGGGTACGCTAGTCAACTATATAAATAAGACAAGGTGTGGTGCTTGTGCGCTTTGGGGAGATAAGAAGCATTCATTGTGGCATTCCATGATATAATATGAAAATTAAGCTTCATTTGAGATACGAATCAGTTGTTTCCACCACTTGTCTCCCCGCGGATTTCGTACAGGCAACTTAGACGGACAAACGTACTATACCGTTCTCCGTTAGGTATATTCGCTACAGTAGGTAGGTAGTATAGTACCTAATAGGTATATTACTTAGGACTTCAAATAGGTAGATACGAAAATTTTTAGATGCATTTTTAAATAAACTATTAAAAATGATAAAACTAGAATTCGAATCCCATTTCGCACCTCTGACTTTTCTAAGTTATTTGCGTTCAAAGCAATTAAAATATCACTTGCTTTAACGGTGAAGAAAATCATCGTGAGGAAACATGCATGAGAGTGAAACTGAGAGTTCTCCATAATTCTCAAAGGTGTGTTAAGTCCACCAATCCGCACTGGGCCAGCGTGCCGGACTACGGCCTTGACCCCTTCTCATTGTGGGAGGAGACCCGTGTCCTGTAGTGGGCCGTTATTGGGGTTGATAAAATTATTAATCATGATAAATTTGTCATCTCTTGTTGGAAAGTGTCTCATTTAAACTACAATGTTTCCTACTAGATGGCGCTACAGTCGCTATAAGACTGATATAACTGCATTATATACTATAACTCGGCATCCTTAGAAGAAGAGCCGTAGCTTAGTGGTCAAAGCACTCAGGCCGCAATTGCCAGAGTCGCAGGTTCAAATCCTGTCAGTTCCGAATTTTTTTATACCTATGCATTTTAAATTTATAAATCTTAGTAAGAGCTTTGGTACCATTTAGCAGAGCTATTTGTTACAGAGCTTACCTACTCGGGGAAGTAATACCTCCATACTTAGGTATTTCATCATTTATCCTCCTTGCCAGCAATTAGCATTGCTTTATTCCGGTCTGTAGGGCGGGGTTGCCAGTGTAGTAACTCATCTCAGAGCAGTGGCGTGCATAGAGTATTCAGATCATATAAAATGAAGAAAATCTCCAGTACGAGTTCTAAAAAACTTAAGGATAGGCGTTTTAAGAGTTATAAAAAGCTACTTTTAAATATTTATAACTCGTACTGGAGAATTTCTTAATTTTAATCATCTGCATACCCTGTGCATACCCTCTATGTACGTCTGTATGTATTGTCTCAGAGGCTTAAAACGTACCTCTCAGGTCAGCGCCGCGACGTCCCCACACAGCGCCTGTGTGCGAAACCTATGAAGCGCCTCTTTTTTCACGAATTGTCATTTTTGTCAATTTTGGTCGAAATAAATGTTCTCCAGTTTTATATATGAGTCCTTAGTTAAGGTGGAGGCACCAAATTCCGCAGTATTTTCATGAAAACTGGAACCATCACTTCAATCGATTTATCTGCTGGACATAGGGCGTTCCACACTCCACGATTCTGGGCCGCTTGTTTCCAGCGGCTCTCCGCGAGTGATGTGGGCTGTCTTCCTGGTTGGGGGTCAACCAACGCTGCGTGCGGTTTACGGTGCGTGGTTGCTATTCCAACACCTTGGGACCGAAGGATTGGATTAGGTAGTAGGTACCTGCCAATGTTACATGCGACGTTACGTCGGGTTTTAGTGGGTATTCCGGAAATGGACTAGATTACTAGCTCATTTCCGGAAGGGTTGTTTAAGCGCATTTCCCAGCGAGAAAAAAAATGTAATTAGGTACCTACGGTATTTTTGGCGCCTCCCCGTGGCGAGAGCGGAGGTATCTCATTTTCATCCTACGATGAAACAAAGGGATGGTTTGGTCTTGGTATAAAATTGGCGGGACAGTGTTTTTTAGGAATCCTTAAACAGTTAAAATAAACAATCAGTTTGCCACTCCTTGCTTCATCAGTTCTGTATATGGATAAACTTATATACACAGGCCATACGCAATTAAGGGTCATCATATCAACAGTGGCGTGCATAGCCCTTGGACCCAGGGTATGCACAAGGTGTTCAGCACAAACATAAAGTAAAATTTATATTTTAGATATGTCGGTTTATAATCAAATTACTCTACGAAAGTTATATTTTTGATTGATTTAATACTATCGTCTATCTACTGCTAATTGAATAAAAGTACATACCCTGATTTACGTCACAAAATTATGACACACCATTCGGCAGCATTTTCACTGATGATGATAATATTTTTTCCAACATATGTTTTTAGCGTCTTGATGAAAATTATTAATATCACAATATCCTTTATCATTCCACACTTTACGTATAATGGACAATAAAAAAAAGGAAAGTAAAATAATCGATTGGTGTGTACAAAGCCGCTTAGTCAAGAATAGTTTTCGTAACATTTATTATTAAACATACGTGTTACTTTATCACTTTTTTGTGGATATTTGTAACATTGGTACACACCTTCCTTTGCGAATGATTTCTAATTTTACGATATAGGGATAGAAATTAAAGTTGTCTCTAAGTACTTTTTCCAGGCACACTGAACCCAAACAAAGACCGCAGGAATATGCTTTCATTATAAAATGAATGAATAAACTATAAAATAACGTTAACACATTAAACTATCACTACTCAAACTTTTATAAGTCGCTGAATTTATGCACTTGAACCGTTTATTTATCACCAACGCCATAGAGCATTGTTCGAAGGTAAACAATAATGGCGATTGAATATGCTAATGATAATATTGCAATCGAAATTAGTCGAAATATGTCTTTAATTTTTTTTAAGTATGGGTACGAACGCTATTTCATTTTGATATGTCAACAATAAATAGAAACAATATTTATTGTCAACTTTCTCACTTTCCAATAATTCCTGGAATACTTTTCATAAAAAAATCAAACACGTAATTGATTATCCACTTCCGTAAGCAGTGCTTATAGACACGCATACATAGAGAATTTATGAATGAAACTGTTCACACAAGACCGATGTTAATCTTGTAAGTACAAGCGCACGTTTATAACATTACACGACACACACTACTAACTTGCACGCACACATCTAGCAGAACGATTCTTTCTTTGGGCGTGCTTATTTTATTTGATATTTCTATGCAACAGTAGAGGGCGTCATATATCGAGTGATTCCTAATAATTGATTTACCCTGCAATTGATAACATGAGATTTAAATAATAATATAGGTATTTTTACGTGTTTTAAAAGGTAAATGTTTAGCATTTACGGTTAAAAATTAAAATACGAAGTAGAAGATTTTATTTTGTACGCTATACGCCTCGCGCGCGCTGGTTGCGCTGTCGCCTGTCTAGCGACAATTGACCTAGAAGTTTGGCCGCTCATTACTAGATGGCGCTTTCATATTTTTTTTTACTAAGTGTTTTTTTTAAATTACAAAACTTTAATGGTCCTATCTGAAGGTTCTTTAAGACCCTGAGGGTAGGGTATGCACTGCTTATTTGCATATATGCAATGCACGCCACTGCATATCAACCCATTACAGAGCCCGTACGAAACACGTCTCCTCCCACAATGAGTAGTTAAGGCCGTAGTCCACCACGCTGGCCCGGTGCGGATTGGTGGACTCCACACACTCTTGAGAACATTATGTAGAACACTCAGGCAGGTTTCCTCACATTTTCCTTTACCGTTGAGGCAAGTTATATTTTAAATTTTAATGAGGTACTTAAAACGCGCATAATTTATAAAAGAATGAGGTGCGTGTTGGGATTCGAACTCAGCCCGCCGTTAAAACTGTAAAAAGATAGTACCTATTTAATAATAGTAGCAGCAAATTCTTCATTTAAAACGTTTGAGATTACGAACGCTATTTTCAAAAGTAAACTAGGTAGGTTTGCGTTACTGAAACCATACAAGCTGTGTTGTTACAATTATATTGGATAGAAGCAAGCGTTACTTTGCGGAAATCCATGATATATTATCAAAATTAAGCTTAATTTGCTATACTCCGCGAAAAGCAGGAGAATCTGTGTGGTGTAATTTATAATTTCTTCAATCCTTATACTCCACACCAAACAGATCTTCGGCAATATACCCTCTACGCACGTTTCGCTCCGAAACCGGAGCATCCTCAGGAGATGTTGACTTTACAATGAATAATTGTTAAGTGAAAAATTCGCCAAATGTGTCGCCTTAGCGAATTTTTCACTTAACAATTATTCACCACACAGATTCTCCTGCTTTTAGCGGAGTATAGCAAATTAAGCTTAATTTTGATAATTGTTACAATTACATTGTCCAAAATCCTGTATTTTATATGTGCCTATACTATTTGTAATAAAATTCTCATAGAACCTAGAATCCCGAACGTATAGGTAGGTAAGTACACAAAACACGATTCCTAATTCAAAGTTTAATGCTCGAAAAATAACAGACTTTTCTGAATAGATTAACTAAGGCTAAATTGGAAAAGTCTTCGTAAAAATAGGTAGGTATAAGAACATTATACTAATCATTGGTAATTGAGGGCCGGTTGGCGCAGCGAAATCAGAAATGATTTCTGAGGGTTCGATTCGAACAACAGGAAAATGTTTGTGTGAATAACATGAATTTTATTCAGTGTCTGGGTGTTTTCCTGTATATTATAAGTATATATAAATAAAATAAATAAATGTACTAAGAAAACTGAAGAATAATTTTATGAATAATATACATAAATACTTATAATATATAGATATACACCCAGACAATGAAAAACATTTATGTTCATCATACAAATATTGCCTAGTTGTGGGAATCGAACCCACGGCCTTGGACTCAGAAAGCAGGGTCGCTGCCCACTGCACCAATCGGCCGTCAAGTAATAGTTTTTTTATTAACGATAGGCGTTTGACAATCATGCCCGTTAGAAAGCAATGATGAGGTCTAGGTTGGAGCACGCTTGCCTAGAAAAAGCCTATTCACTCTAGCCTTGAAGGTACTCAAATTATACGTGGCAGGAAACACAGTTGCCGGGAGGGCGTTCCACATCTTAGCGGCACGTATCAGAAACGTGGATAAAAAACGTTTCGTGCGTGTTGATGGAATATCCAAAAAGATATATATATATTAGGTATAGGTAAACTCCTATACCTAAACTTTTGGTAAACGTCCGGAAGCTATACAACGGGTTTCCCGGGCGTCTAACAAAGCTAACAAGAGGGACATGCCGTGGTGGTTTTTAATTTGGGTATATCTCTTTAGAGGGGGGAGTCCCACATAAACTCCGTCCTGCCCAAGGGTCGGAGCAATGCAGCTTTTACACCACGCCAAAGAAAAGTAATACCTAAACTTCGCCCTAATAAGAGGCACGGCCGCGGCCTTCAGTTTGATAGGCAAAGCGCGTGATGTATTTTTGTTTTATCGAGACTAAAATCACGATTCTAAAGAAGTTACACTACAAAAAAAACTAAAAAACACTTTTTTGTTGGAATACACACTTATAAGTTAATAAGTAAATAAATTCATCATCATCCATCATAATAATTCTCAGGCTAATAATGTCCCATTGTTGGACATAGGCCTTCTCTCTCAGAGGACTGATTATCGGAGCATTGACCCACCACGCTGCTCCAATGCGAGCTAGCGGGTTTTTTAGGTGCTCCTGATTATTTATTAATCTACAGATGGCTGAATGCGCTCTTGTTTACGGTTTTGCCCCAATTTCCATGTTCACGTAAAAAATATTATAAGAAGAAACTCAACATCTAACAAGTATTTTAGTTCGACCCCGGAATCGAACCCGGGTCCTCGGAGGTCGTGTGCTAACAAACCATTACATCAATGAGGTAGTAAAAAAGTAAGGAACTATGTAGGTAAGTAGGTAACTTAGGTACCTAGTAGGTGGTAACAGCTCGCTTTTCACCAAACAATATTGTGATTAGCTTTGCGAATGATTTGATACGTTCCGTAGTTAAGCAGGTTAGTATCTAACCTTTATACTATACTAGCTGTTGACCGCGACATTGTCTGCGTTTGATTTTGTTTTTTGATGTGGCATTCAATTTAGTTGTAGTTCTAAAAAAATTTAAGTGTTCAGTATCGCTAGGCCTTAAATGAGGGGTTTGCTGCTGTCCGATAAGGAGTTCTGTTTTCTATCTCCAACCAAATTCGTCAGATCTACACAAAGATAGGGCAAAAATTAACACATATTACAACCTCTATAATACAAAAATGATTATTTATATCGGTTATAATTTGTCGGAGTTATGGTGTAAAATCGTCGAACAATTTCATCCCCTCTCCCAAAGGAACCGAACTTAATGTCGGGATAAAAAGTATCCTATATTACTTCTAATACTTCCAAGAATATGTGTACAAAGTTTCATGAGGATCAGTTAAGTGGTTTTTCCGTGAAAGCGTAACAAACAATCTTACATTGACATTTATAATATTGGTAGGGATTTGCGAACACCCTTATTGTCTTGATATTAAAACTGCACTTACTATAGACCAAAAAATGGAAATAGGCTGGTCACGTTTGTAGAATGGATGACTCGAGGTGGGCTAGACGACTAACTGAATGGGCACCTAGAGACAAGAGAAGGAAAAAAGGTGGAGAGACGTTTTCACGCTGGCACAGACTGGCAACAACGTTTAGGGAAAAGACAACGTGTAGGGATCGGGATATTTGGAATAACTCGGGGAATGCCTACGCCGATGAGGCGACTTCGACCTTATATTTGACCTAAGAACTAAAAGATCACAAAATTACCTTTATATAATTTTTATCAAAACAATTCAAAAATCAATGCAAAATGTAATAAAATGTTAAATAAGCAAAATGTAATAATGGGTAGTAGAATATATATATGTATGCGAAAAAGGTAAAAATAATTTTAATGATAGTCGATTGATATTGCCTTAAGGTCAGGAAAAAAAAACTGTAGCTAAAATAGGAGGTGTCATTGTCGTAAAGTACGACCTTGAAAAAGTTGAAGGATATCCTTTTCTATCAACTTTTTTAGAAGGTAAAGTAACTTGAGAAACGAATATTGAATGAAACTTTTATCACACAAAAGCTCGACCACCCAACAAAGGTGAGCGTGACGTCACGGGACCAGGGCAGCATAAGGCTGCAGGCGGCGGCGCGTTCACAGCTCCGCACTAACCACGCCCACTCCCTACGCCCCATCCGCTTAGGGATTCTATTGGGAAGTTTACATTAATTGGTCATTGTAACGGATGTGCTTTGGGTGCTTTGTAATTGTAAACTTTTTGCTACAAATGCAGGCAACATAGTTTAGGTATTTATCTATATTTCGCAGATGTTATGCTTTTATTAGGTAGGTACGATGAGGTAGGCTTTGTTTTTTGTAATGTTTGTTTGTAATAAAATAAACAGATCGGGGTATCTTTGACTAATGATTATACGGCAAGGGGTTAAGGCCGTAGTCCACCACGCTGGCCCGGTGCGGATTGGTGGACTATCATGCGAAGATCAATCATTACTTTATCTAAATAATTTAGGTTTATTTTATAGCAAGAATTTCAACTAGTTATGTACAACGGAAGGTACCGGCCGACTTAGTACGGAAACAAGCCCAGGAGGAGCAAAGAGAAAAAAGATACCTACAGCGTTTCTTCAGAAGTGGGATCCGTTGAAGAATATACCGATAGCGTTTCAAAGCTAATGAGGCTATGAGCGGGGCGCATAACAATGAGTCATGCCTACCGTAGGGCTAACCGGGGCAGACTTTAGAGCCTCGAGGCTCATGCCTTAGGCGTTTATGAACGATGTTCGACAAAATATCCTAGTATCAAAAATTGTTAAATTTTACTCTTTTATTTTAATATTAATAGTGGGCAAACGAGCAAGTTAAATGATCACCACCGCCACATGAACATCTGAAGCACCAGAGGAGCTACCGATGCGTTTCCGGCTTTTAAGGAAGTTATCCGGCCGGCGTTTATCCGCCCCTTTAGTAACCCTAGATTGTAGTTCGGAGGTAACACATCCGATGGCGCGTCCGCGGTAGGAAATGATCTGGTATTGTAATTAGTAGAAGAATACCAGGCATCCAGATGGTGAGTATGGTATTTATTTCTAGGGCGTGACGTGCGGCTAGAGAACAGGAAACCATTCTCATTATCGCCTGCCATTCTCATAAGTAAGTACCATTCTCGCCTCTGACCAAAAAACCGCGAAACACCTCTGAAACACAACATGATGTTACACGGATTTTGACGATTCCAACTCAATTGTGTGTCAAGGAAACTCCTAATAAATCTCAATAAAATGTTGTAATTAATTGCTGCACTCTGAATTTCGTAAATTCGATTAGATTTTTGCCCTGGGGCCTTTGAATATACATATATAAAACCACTTAGACACGTTATATTAGTATACCAGGGTGGTGGGTAATACGCGGGTATAGCGCATTGGGTAAGAGCTCGACTTCACTTTCGGGGGGCTGAATTCGAATCCCAGCTTGCTTTTCTAAGTTATGTGCTTTTTAAGCCCTTTTAATATCACCTGCTTCAACGGTGAAGGAAAACATCGTGAGGAAACCTGCATGCCTGTGAGTTCTACGTAATGTTCCCAAAGGTGTGTTGAGTCCACCGTTCCGCACTGGGCCAGCGTGGTGGACTACGGCCATAACCACTCCTCATTGTATTTATTTATTCCCATCTTACATTTTTGTCATTACAGGAAAAAGTTATCCTAATACGACAATGCAGCATGTTATGTAAATTTTAATAGTATATATAACTATAATGTATATGATAAAATCCAAATCGCTATATTTGTGAGTTCACTCAGAGTGCAACAGAATAAATCCGTCTTCTCGGCTATCACATTGTATGATCAGGTTCCACAGTTTTATACGTTTGATACGGTGGACCATTTGTTTGGTCCGTAAATTTTTTGCAGTAAGTATAAAAAAAGTAGATATACCTGCCTACTGTCTAAATTTTCTAAGTTATTTTATTTATACCTATACTTTATTATCAGACTAATATATTTTTTCTCTTCTCCTTGTCCTTGTTCTACGTTATGTGGGGTAGACACAACATGTCTTCTTCCCTCATTCACTTCTTTCAGCCGTCGTCTCACTATCCACTCCTTGTATAGGCATATCCTCTTTCAAATAATCCATCTACCTCTTCTTTGGTCTTCCTCTACTCCTTTGCCCTTCCACATACATATTCAGCATTCTAGGCATATATGCAAATATATATGTTTATTTATATGCACCACCTACCTCTCTTCTTCAGCTGTGTTTTACGCTATTGGTTGACTGGAAGAGATCGCTATGTAGCGATAAGGCCGCCAAATTGTATACTTTCGTTAAATTTTTACTTACAATTTTTCTATATGTTTACGTGGTGTACAAAAAAAGTGAATTCATTCATTCATTCTTTTGGTAACATGACTTTCTACCTTCCGCTTTATATACCATACCATGCTAGCTACTCCTCATCTTTCCTTCACTGGCGCTACTTCCCCATATAGGTATACTCATTTCTCCATCCATTTTTGTAACCCTACACATCCATCTCAACATTCGCATTTCGGTTATCGGTTTTTTTCCACATCTCAACATTCGGTTATCGGTTTTTTTCCACCGCCCAACATTCCAATCCATACAACAAGACAGGTCTTACACACGTAAATATTCCCCTTAAGTTTTGAGGACATTCGTGGGTCATATTGTATTTTAATTCAAAGTTGATTCATAGTGCTACTGCACTTCTGGGGGGTGCGTTATCTAATAATAAATACAATTAAAGAAGAGTAAAAGGAAGTAAACTGTCAATAAAAGACTATTTATATAACTTGATGTGACCGAGCTTTAATTACAAGCTGTCCCCTTATAAGGAATGATTGATTGATTCCAGACGGCAAAGAATGTAGACCGATGTATTGAATGGTGGGAATGATAGCCGTTTACGGATACATAAGTAATATATATCGATTCATGATTAGGTATGTGGGTGGGTTTTTTTTGTTATTTTGAGCTATTTGCGGGGCACAATGATATTATAAACGCATTCAGTCAATAGTTCTACTCATTGTAACAAGTTGTAGAGTTATTTTTGAAATGGTATGTTGCTCAAAGCAACTAGTTGACCATGAATAAGTTTACTCTGGGTGTTTTTTTGCTATTTTTCTCGGGGATTATTCTTCCACTATCTATGTAAAACATAGCCTAAAGATTTTTATATTCCACCACAAGTTAGACCTCGACGGCAATCTCACCTGGCGGTATGTGATGTAGTCTAAGATGATAGCGGGCTAACCTGTTAGGGAGTATGGTAGTCATCTGTCACATCATGTCAATCGGTTTCCACGCGACATCGCACCAACCCTAATTTGCTTAGCGGCACGTCTTTGTCGGTAGGGTGGACACTAGCCACGGGCAAAGCTTTCAACCAGACCAGATCAGAGGAAATTAAGAAATTATAAATTACCAAAATGCCCCTGCCGGGAATCGAACCTGGAACCCGGAACCAATTTACAGCGGTCACCGCTGCGCCAAGGAGGTCGTCACAAAAAGGTCGTGAAGATTAATATGATTATTTTTAACTTGATTTTGTTTCCCTGAAAACTAAGTCACTCTCCAAGGTCGATCCTATACTGTTAATGATTAACAAACTAAAGTTAATCCTTTTTTATTTAAACAGACTATTAACCGAAATTAATAGTCAATCTAATACGAAATCTTCAGATGGCAGATTGAATTTAGTGCCTACCTAGTACCCAGTGGCGTGCATAGAGAGATGCACAGTGTATGCAGATTAGTATATAAAATGAAGAAAATCTCCAGTACGAGTTATAAATACTTAAAGGTTTTTTATAACTCTTACAATGAATATCCTTAAGTATTTTACAACTCGTACTGTTCTCGATTTTCCTATTCTTTGTAATCTGCATACCCTGTGATGTGATTTTGGATTAGATTAGACTTTTGATGCGTAAGTAATTATATGCTTTAACTTTTACATTTTGACTGAGGTCAGGATTATATGTTTTTGGTATTCTAATAGTAAATTACGAGGATACCAAATATGATGTGGTCTCTTAACAAGGTCACAACAAAATTAGTCAAGTTTATCATTATATCCATGAATTCGCAAGCTGTTTTGTCACATAGGTTGTATGCAATCCTTTTTTGACATACATAATACGATTACCTATAAGCTTATTTTTAATAATAACTTTTAATAGTTACAAAAGGATTGTGGTCCCCGCTCTATGTCTATGACTTCGAGAATCCCCGCACCTGCCCCATAATGCCCACACCAAAGTTGTGCCTGCCTCCTTGAAAAGGAAAAGACGGGGTGTGTCTATGAACGAAACGCGTGTACGAATTTATTAACCAGTCAAGGTGACTGGATCGATGAATACGGGCATGCGCGGCGACCTCGACACCACGTGGCTGTCAACAGATGGCGGTAGACGTCAGCACGCATGCGCGGCATTATTGAACGCACGCACACAACCAACAATCTCCAGTGTTCCACACACACACACACAAAACGAGATATAAATCATAATATAATGTTTGCTTGCTTCTAACCATAGTAGCATACGCTTCGAATTACGCTTGCGGCTCGTACTGACGCAAGTGGCTTACGTCATTCCATTATCTGTCCTATTTTAAACGCCATAAAGTAGGTGTTTGATCGAGATGCTGATAAGCGTAACAGAAGTGGTTGAGTGAACTAAATGGCTCGTCGCGAGCAGACGTCAATTACCAACTTCATCTGGCCAGCGTTTGAAGGCTATGCGAGAACTATGAGTAATGACTTTAGTTTGAGTGCATTTCACGACTTCATTTACGAAGTGCCTCTATGCTGAAAATTTTAATACGTCTGCAATAGAAGTTTTTAACTACAAGTGCCTTTTTAGATATTAGATACACTAATATGCACTAAGTTCATGTGTACTATTTCAAAAGAAGGTCTTTGATCTTTTTTACGTATATTCATTCTACCTACTTTTATTTTAAAAAGAAAAGATTGCTTGAAGCTACAATTCGAATTTTGGCTACCAGTTATTTATAGATAAGTAGGTGATAGTGCATTGGGTAGGAGCTTGACTCCACTTTCGAGGGGCCGAGTTCGAACCTCAGCACGCACCGCTTACTTTTGTTAGTTATGTGCGTTTTAAGTAATTAAAATATAAAACCTAAAACGGTGAAGGGAAACAAAGTGAGGTTCTGGCATGCCTGAGAGTTCTACATATTTTTCTCAACGGTGTGTGGAGTCCACCAATCTGCATTGGGCAAGCGTGGACTACGGCCTTAAACCCTTATCAATGTAGCAGGAGACAGTGGTCTTTAGTGGGCCAGTAAGGGGTTGATGTGATGATGATGATGAGGTTCTTACTTACTAGGCTATTACTTATTTCGTTGAAAAACAATTTTGATTTTTAAAAGGTCTGCTCTTGGAGCCAGACCCTTTTAAAATCATGCTTCCATACATGGTCCACTGACTTTTAAAAACTTCTTAATTATTTTTATTCAAATAGAGTACTGTGTAACACCAGCAGATATCAATTTATCAAGTAAAATGAAAAAAAGTTACAACGCGTATGTTATTTCGGACTCTACAGAGACATAAAAACGGAGGCAACTTTCAGGGATGGTGGGCATTGTGGGTGGAATGAACAAAGCCGAAAAATATTTTCGCGTCTGCATTTTTTTCCCTCCCGTCATCGTTACAAAGGACTCTTTATAGTGGAGCAAGTTCGAGTCTGCAAAGTTTGCGCTGTTCGCAATTTTACGACATTGAAACAAAGTTCGTACAAAAAGTACTTCGTTAATTGGCAGGGAGGGGGATATAATTATGTTCGTCTCGAAAATAAGTGATTCCATTCTTCCAGCAACTCTTAACCATTATTATTCAGTTCCTGAAAACTTAATTTTCTTTCCAATTATTCGGCTTTTTTAATTGTTGAGTACAGTTGCTAAATTGCTCTTGATTACAATTAATAAAACAGATTGGTTTCTACGCTTTCACTATTTGTATTTTCGATATTGTAGCTCAGACGTATGGATCGATTTGTACAGGTTTTTTTCTGAGGAATATTAAAATTTTCGCGTTGGTTGGTACCTGTAAACGTTAGCTGGTGTATTGATACCTATAAGAATATAAGTAATTAAATTCTTAATTCGCCTAATCGTCATAAAATTACTCGCAGTAGTACAGACAGAACTCTTAAGCAAAGTAATACTTGTGACAATTGCCTGCGTACTCTACAACTACAGCAGATGTTTAAAGTTTGGAATCATTAATTTTATCTTGAATAGACCAATCAGACGTTGATCACTCTCTGAGTGACGAATGAAGAGGGACAGAATAAATGATGAAACTGAAAAGTGGTCATACAATGCTGACATCGTAAGTTTTAAAAAAAATATTTTTAGAAGAAGAAAATAAGAAATTATAGGTTGATGGCCTATAAACATATAATCGGATTATAATGGAATCCTAGGGGAAAACGTTTAGCGTACATTGACAGCTATAATTAGCTTTAAATTGCATTAGCTGTAATCGATCTGTTTTTATTACAATGTTGAACCAGTGTTTCACACGAGCACACACAAAAGGGAGGCAACCTTGAGGAACCTTCAGTTAGTTTTGAATTATGAAGGAGCCCTCAAACCCTAATTCAGGTAAAACCTTAGATTAAATATTAAGTATTTGATCGAAAGCAAAGACTTGTATTTATGTTAGTGTTACTGGTATTGATTATTAAATAGGTGATAGGTACCTACTTTTGGAAATTAATCAATTTCTTGTGTAAATTAGTTAATTTATATACGTAACCAGTGGCGTGCACTTCATACATGCACAAAAGCTCTGCATACCCAAATTATTTTATATCGCTCGTATTGAATTTTTCAATTTTATGCCATGTACCTCATTTATGCATACCCTGGTCAAAAACCCTATGCACGCCACTGTACGTAACCTATTTATTTTATTATATACCTTATTACCGTTCTTCGATGTAGATGCGTTTTTTTGCCGCAACACTTTTCTAACAAATTATATGAACGGAAGAATTCGATAATAAAAATTTCTGTGATATTCAATGGAAGAGAGAAAGAGATGTACCCATCTTTTTTTGTACCCATCTATCTGGAGGATGGGTACAAAAAAAGTCTCATTAATTAGAATCGAGGCGACAAATGCTCAATCGAAACTGGTGACAAGTACTAGGGCGCCAGTAAGATAGAAGAGTTTTGTCGCAAGCGGCGTTTCTTGTCTGTCCCACTCGTGACTTGTAGGCCGGGAATGTCACTTTACTCGGCGCGGTTTCGTTTTATTTATTATAAGACAGAATGCCTTATTCTTAATTCAAAACAATAGGAAACCATATTTTTTTATTTCTGGATATAATACTTAAAATTTAACTTTTGCATTGAAGTTGCAAATCACGACAATTTTTTTTAATATAAAATAATTACTTCCCTTTTCGACGTGTAAAGTGGAATAATACATAATACCAACTTACAAACAAAAATTTGTCATTTTATGAGTGAAACTTTTCCGAATCCCATGAATTGTACCGAGGGACCGTGGGTGGGCGTTCTACATTATTCTCGATGGGCGGTAATTTATTGACGCAGTTTTATGGTTATTTACTCAAACCATTATTTATTTAAACCGATTGGATTAATAAATTAAAGCTATTGGCATATCGTAAGGTCAGATAAATTAATCTATATAGTACCTACATTGCCTTCAGTAAATATTTACTAGACAGGGAAGGTAGTTTTTTTTTTTAATTGCAAATTTAGTCGGTAGGTAGTAGCTGTTGTCTGTGAATTTATTCCCATTTGATTTAGTAGTGTTTTTTTTAATAATCTATACTTATAATAAATCTGTAACTGGAAGATTTCTGTATACTTAATATATTTTA
Source organism: Pararge aegeria (assembly GCF_905163445.1). NCBI lineage: Eukaryota > Metazoa > Arthropoda > Insecta > Lepidoptera > Nymphalidae > Pararge > Pararge aegeria. Next base: position 14,327,162 of record NC_053185.1, on the reverse strand, counting down.
AAAATTTTGACCGGGGGATGCTTTATAATCGATACTGAGTCAAAAATAGATTTTTTTTAAATTTTTGTCTGTCTGTCTGTCTTTCTGTCTGTCTGTCTGTCTGTCTGTCTGTCTGTCCGGGCATCCTGTGAAAACTACCGAACGGATTCTAATAATATTTGGTACAGTTGTAGCTGATATTCCGGGTCAACATGTAGGATACTTTTTATCCCGATAAACAGTAAGTCTTTACCGGGAAATGGGATGAAATATTTTATCAATATTACTTCATACCTCCGTTAAATTTGAATCGATTGTAATAATTCATTTTTTATTTGAAAGTGTATCCTTTTAAGCATGTATTGTCTAATTTTAATGAAGGTCTGATAAATATTGTCGGAGATAAAGGACATAACTCATCACAGATAATAATAGCACGTCGCAAGGCATATCGGACAACGATCGGATGCATGCGTACCATCTTGGAATAGCTATAGGCTTCTTTTTATCCCGGAAAAGCCAACAGCTCCTACAGGATAGCATCGATATTTTTTCCGCATTTGTCTTTCAAAATCCGTGCAACAGAGTTTTAGATTAACGTGGTTTTTTTAGATAAGCATAGTTGAAATGTTATCAATCTTTTGAGTTTGTTTGGTTGAACGCGGTAACCTCAGAAAATGCTGTTTCGATTTCGACTTTGTTTTGGATTGGTAGTATCAATTAAGGCTGTATAACATCACGCTACGACAAAAAATATCCTTTTTGAGAGATTCCGATGCTTGCGATGCGTGAACGGTAAACGTTATGCCAAAGGACGGAAATATGTAGTATATCGTAATTGTTTCTTTAATGTTCTATAAAACAGTCCGCGACAACATACGACTACTTTTTGAAGTTGACTCATTCGCGGACGAAGTTTCTCCTAGTAAATAAATAAATATACCTACTACGGCAATACACACATCGCCATCTAGTTCCAAAGTAAGCGAAGCTTGAGTTCTGGGTACTAAGATAGCCGATAAATATCTTTATGATTATAATAAACATAAATACTTATAATATACAGATAAACACCCAGACCCACCCAGTTGTGGGAATCGAACCCACGGTCTTGGACTCAGAAAGCAGGGTCGCTGCCCACTGCGCTAACCGGCTGTCAGAAGTCAGTTAGTCACTTTATACCATTAAGCAGTTGGCAGTAATTATTTTACCTCTAACGTCCAAACGTTCAACATAAAGTATTTTGTGAGCTAGCGATATTCCGTGGGTGTAAAGAAAGACGTGCGCTGGGCGTTTTCAGGTTTTTTAAAACGTTTTTCTATACTTTTTTATATAACTAGCTGATGCCCACGTTCTCCATCCGCGTTTATTACTCACGGTCTTTTACAAATGGGCAGCGGACAATTATCTCACGGGGGTAAGGATAAAAATGGGTCTTCTCCCACAGCTTTCTCTTCTATCAAAAAGGAGAAGTTTACCCCCGTTTATTATTTCACATAATTATAAACGGGGGTAACTTTTACTGTTCCATGTTCCCATGCTTTTGCAGGTGGACACGTTAATTATATCCCTTCCCAGGGGAAATAATCGGGGGATATGATTTTTGTCTCCTGCCTGGTTTTAAAAGTAAGGACAATAGAGGACAGAACTCTTCAGCGGAAAGCAGTGCACGGCACTAAAGTGTTGCTTCATTTATGAGGAATTCACTGCTAGGACCAAATAAAAAATGTTGGAAAATTTCTTGGTCAAACTTTAGCATATAAATCATTTATTTATTTATTTATACTCTTTATTTGTACACCACTCAGAAAAACGAGACAAAAAAAAGAACAAACACATGAAGAAAGAAGCAGGATACAAAAGACCGTATCGCCAAGTAGCGATCTCTGCCAGGCAACCTTAGGATTAGGAAAACTAAAAAGAAAACAAAAAATCAACTATAAATGCGATTTCAATTCTTCCTTTATCGATAACTATTCGGTATTAGTGAGAGACTGATGGATACCGAATTGTCTTTGAAATTTCCAAAGACCCATCCACTTGCTAAGTTGGTTATACGTTGCTAGTGCTGCTGTTAAAGCCAAACATCATTAATGCAGTAATTTGTTTTAGTGACTTCACAGTATTATAAATAAGGCAAAGCGGGAGTAGGTCCTCGGGACTGGTATTAGCGATTGGAAATGTTTACGTTATTAAAATAGTGGGTAAAAATAAAAACTAAAGCTCTCAAGAGAAATAATAGATGAATTATTCGAACACACCTCCGTCGTTTGTTTAAATATTTTGAAATACTAACTCTACTTAATGACATAGGTTTGTATTTTTGGCACATCCAGTACGATTGAAATAACTTTAAGATTCTTTAGATACCAAGTATCTGATTTATTGAAGTTAGGTGTAGACTTTGTAGCAAAACGCTGCGTGTCGTAATTTAAGCATTATATTACCTTTCGGTATCATGGTATATAAACATATACCAATCCCCACAAAGGACATCTGTACTTTCCTCAGAAATGCAGATATTACTAATTTATGTTCGTGTCTAGTAACTCGTTTATGGTGGCGTGCATTGAGTTTCTTACCGGGGTATGCATACAGCAGGAATATTCGAGTTATATATCAATGTTAGGGTAGGCACTGCTTTTGTGCATGTGTGGAGTGTAGTTTTGTTTAATAAAGATTATATCATTATAAATATATTGCGAGGTTACTGTAAGTATAGCTACCTATTTCTTTAAATTTGGCACGAAGGAATACGCGTGATCTAAGTTGATGTATCGATCGCACAGCTCTTTTCTGTGGTATAAATACTTAGTATAGTTTAGTTTAGTTATAATTAAGAGGAATGCTTACTCTCACACACACTCTTGATGCCCAGTGGAATGAGGATCATTTTTGTCACACGCGTGTAGGGCAATAACATGTTTTTTTTTTTTTAATAAACTTATATACTACGACAATACATCGCCATCTAGCCCGAAAGTAAGCGTAGCTTGTTTTATGGGTACTAAGATGACTGATGAAAATTTTGAATATATGAAAACTTAGAATATACAGATAAACACCCAGACTCTGAAAAACACTTATGTTCATCACACAAACATTCCAGTTGTGGGAATCGAACCCACGGCCTTGGACTCAGAAAGCAGGGTCGCTGCCCACTGCGCCAGTCGGCCGTGTTGTTTCTATAACAAGTATCTACCTAGTTGTAGAAAGGTTACAACAAAGGTTTAACTCTATAAAGGTGAATGGTAGAGGAATTCAGGTAGGTATTTATACAAAAATCTGCAAGAAAAAGAAAAAGATTATCCTCCAAAAACGAGAGAAATCTCCTAAGCCTTGTTATTAAAGTTATCAAAATCTTTTACGCAACCAACATCGCAAACATTGGCCACAATAACATCTGCCGTTTTCTCAGGAGCGTGCGTCCCCTAATCTCCTTTGAAGGCACAAAGGGGCCATGCGGTAGTTAGAAAGGGACAACGCTATGCAATGTAGCACACGAGTGAGGGAGATGCAAAAAGACCGGAACATTACACAAGAGCGTCTCGGTTGACGGGTCCCGAACAAAATGAATGGCTCAGAAGCCGATTAAAATGCGCCGTAACATCGGAATGAATGAAAAATAATAAAAAAGGTTTAATTGCGTAACACGAGGCTATCGGGATGTTGAAAGGATGTTGACAATATCAGGACTTGGAGGTAGTATTTCATTTGTGTAAACATCTGCTTGATAACTATCTTAACATAACACTTAACACTTAATAAAAATTAAAGAATATTAACCAATTCTTAATTTGAATATGATTTTGAATATACAGCGAAGTAAAAGTAAGCATAAATAAATATAAATAAATAAATATACTACGACATTACACACATCGCCATCTAGTCCCAAAGTAAGCGAAGCTTGTGTTATGGGTACTAAGATAGCTGATGAAGCACACTGTGTACGAAGCGTTTAAAACCGCATTGGAGCAGCGTGGTCGGTCTAAGTTCTAAAAACCGTTTCTCTTGCGAGAGAGAGTTCTGTGTCCAGCAGTGATGAAGTATTGAAATGAAATGATGATATGTTTGCACTGATTTCAAGATATTTGCATTTGTTTATTGGAGACTGTACCGTACTGTACGTTATTGTACGGCACAGTACGGTACATCTCTAGCAATCGAGTCTCAAACATCCTTCCTCGGAAGTTATGCATAAATGCATTCCCCAGCGCAGAAAAAAAGAAGTGGTGGGCTAGGGTGCGATGCCGCGTAGATACGATTTTATACCACTGCCATACCTCCAACAGGTAAGCCCGCTCTCATCTTAGACTATATCATCACTTACCACAAGGTTAGACTGCAGAAACTACAACCAACAACCTAGAAAGTAAACTCTTGGTTGATAAGCGACTACGCCATAACAAAAATTTATTCTGATCTAATAATAAAGTGACAAGTTTTTTTTTGTTTCATTAAAAGTGCTAATCGTGATTTGAAGTGTTTTGAATGAAAGAATGAATACACTTTTATGGTGCACCATATAAACATACAGAAAAATCTATACTTATGATAAAACTGTAACTGGAAGATTTCTGTACATTGAATATATTTTGAAAACTTTTACCGGGGGATACTTTATAATCGATACTTAGTCCAAAACAGATTTTTATTAAATTTTTGTCGGTTTGTCTGTCTGTCAGGGCATCACGTGAAAACTACTGAACAGATTCAAATGAAATTTGGTATAGTGGTAGTTGATATTCCGGGTCAACATATAGATTACTTTGTATCCCGATAAACAATAAGTTTCCTCCGGGAAATGGAATGAAATTTTTTATAAATTTTACTTTATAGCTCCGTTAAATTTGAACCGATTTTAATAATTCTTTTTTTATTTGAAAGTGTATACTATCAAGCATGTACTGTCTAATTTTTATAAAAATACAATAAATATTGTCGGAGGTAAAGGACATAACTCTTCACAGATAACAGCAAGTCAGCAAGTCGCAAGGCATATGGGACAACGATCGAATGCATGCGTACCATCCTACTAATATTATAAATGCGAAAGTTTGCGAGAATGGATGTAGGGATGAATGTATGCATGTATGTATGAACTAAAATAATGACAACTTACTGACTCAGTATACGACGTAAAATAATAGGTACATGACGATGTACGATGATGCTGATGTTAGCACCAGATCTATTCTAGCTTCTCGATTGCCTCATACGCGAACGAAGTTGCGACGGTCCGCTAGTTGTAAATAAAAACGTAACGCAAGGTATACAATTTGAATGCCCTTAAAACTTAAGGGGAATATTTACGGTGGTCAGACCTGCCGTGTTGTATGAATCGGAATGTTGGGTGGTAAAAGGGCCTGATGAAAAAAGTACACGTGACCGAATTGCGAATGTTAAGATGGATGCGTGGTGTCACAAAAATGGATAAGATAAGAAATGAGTATATAACCGGAAGTATAAAAGTAGCGCCAGTTAAGGAAAGATTAGGAGCAGCTAGCATGGTATGTACATATAACGCGGAGGGTAGAAAGTCATGTTACCAAAAGAATTAATGATTAATTACATAAACATACAGCAAAATTTTAAATAAAAATGTAACGCAAGGTATACAATTTGGTGTCCTTATCGCTACATAGCCATCTCTTCCAGGCAACCAATGGCGTAAAAAGCAGCTCAAGAAGAGAGGTGTTTTGAAGTGGTTTTTTTTCATTGGATATCCATATTCCTGACAAATTTATATGACATTTTACATCACGTCCAACCCTTAGGAGCTGAGCAAATGAAGACATAACACAAGCTGGCACGTCACATCCGCTATTATACTACGACGTTACATCCTCAAGATTTATTATTCACTATGTAGTTCACTTCTCAAGTAACTAGGCATCGCACAATAAGTTTAAAGCTAAAAAAAATATATCAATTTTAAAGTATAATGACGCCACATTCGTCCCCTCCACACCCCGCCGCCGCTGAACCCGCGCGGGAGCGTGGCTTGCCTCATTCGCTTCTTTTGTGCGGGCATCGCAATACTTTATTTTATTTTCGTCACAAAAGATAGTTAGTGTATTTTTTTTTTTTTTTTTTAGGAATAGTACTCTAATATATTAAAATGCCGAAAAGAAGTAGGACATATAAGGATAAAACGGATCATATTACACGGAAAACAAGGCGTTTACAGAAACGCCTACAACAATATAATACATCAGATTCCGCTGATGAAGGTTAGTGTTACTTTATTTATTTTTCTCATATTTACATGGATTTGGAGCTGAATTTACATAAAGTACACCAAGTTTACAACATTTACTAAATGTGTTTCTTTTCAAATACATGTTTGACCCACCCTCAAATGAAATTAAATAAAAATAGGAGCAAAACAAAACTGTTTACGTAAATTAATTAATGACTAATACCTAGCTTCTAGGTACGATGTTTGAGGGATAACGAATATAAGTACTTACCTGTTATTTAAGTAAAATTAAGGGTTATACGTTGTAACGTGCGTACAGCTGATACCATTAGTCTGACGCGGTGTAACGTGCTTACATCCAAGGACTTTAAATTATCTTTTACCATCTAGGTATACGGCAGCAATTATTTTGTATGCTTTGAGCATCACAATATTACCAATAATAGTTTAGTGCGGCGTAACGAGCTTACGTCCCATAACTTCCCACATCGGTAAATAAATGTGAATCGTGTATAATAACCTTACAGATCTCCATGGCAGTGATCACTACTTTAATAGATCGATCGATAATAGTCGATCTAACACAGTACCGCTAGAAACCGACAGTGAAATACCGATACTACCCTTATCAGACTCTGACTATTCAGTAGGCGAAAGCAACAGACCTAAATCCGTGATCGTAGCACAAAATACCGTTGATACGAATAATACAGTGTTGTCAGTAACACCGCCACTCGTGCTCATGCCAAGCACTAGCACTGAGACCGTCTTTACCCGAGGAGATCTTAGAAGCTCTCGGAGACCCGAAGGTAAAAGAAGAGGTGTTGGGACCTACAATTCCAGAGGAGATCGCTAAACGTTGGGGGCGTGTGTTGGTGGACGGCCTAACTAAGGATCAGAAACAACAGGTTGTAGAAAAATGCTTGATACCGGAAAATTTTCGTTTGGCCAAAGCACCCCTATTAAACCCGGAAATCACTCACGTCCTGAGTGACGCCGCCCGAAATCGTGATAAGTTGATGGAAAAATCACAAAATCAACTTGGTCGGGGTTAGCTCCGATATGCTAACAAACTTAACCACCACCGTTATTGGAAACGAGATGACCAAAGTAGAAATACTAAAGAAAATTTCTAACATAAGTCAAATAATTTTAGATCTCCATTATGAAGACACAAAGCGGAGAAGAAAACTGACAGCATCATCATTAGATAAAAAAATTCTGTACATGGTTACGGATGTAAAAAGGGATGCTTACCTTTTTGGTGCAAATCTAGAAAAAAAAAAAAAAAAAAAAGGCTTCTAAAACAGCAGAGAAGTCCGGACTACAACTAAGACGTAATGATGCTACGCCAACCACCTCCATAAAATACCCACAACAGGGAAACTGGAGAGGCCCACTCCAATTACAAGGCCACAGAGCGAACATACAGGGTGGGCCGAGGAGTCGCTATACGTCCCAGCAGAACCGGCGACCACCACCACCAGGCGACCGGGCACAGCGGACAACGACGCGAGCCAAACCCAAGGTCCCGAAGACTTAACAGAGGTAATAATACCCCACGCGGGTAGATTATATAATTTTTTAGACCAATGGCATAAAGTAACTGATAATACTGAAGTTTTAGACTACGTCAAAGGTTACACCATACCTTTTGACTACCCAGTAACACAAAAACTTTGCTCCACAGAATGATAATTTTAGCACAATAGGAATTAATCAAATAACTTCGGAAATTAAAAAATTAAAGGAATTAGGAGCCATTGTGAAATGCAACGAAATGCCAGGACAATATTTATCAAAAAATTTTTCTTATCGCAAAGCCGGATGGTTCCTTTCGTTTTATACTTAATCTAAAAAACCTGAATAAATTTATAAGTGCTCAACATTTTAAAATGGAGGACATCCGAACCGTCTCAAAACTTATGACTAAAGGTTGCTTATGTCCACGGTGGACCTCAAAGACGCTTACTTTTTAGTGCCTATTAGTGAAAAAAGTAAAAAGTTTTTGAGATTCAAATTTCTAGAAAATACTTACGAATTTCAATGTTTACCCTTTGGCTTGTCCCTGGCACCGTTGATTTTCACAAAACTTCTAAAACCCGTCGTATCTACGCTGAGACGTAAGGGTCTTATACTAGCGACATACCTCGATGATATAATTTGTCTAAAATATTTAGGCTTTAACAAAGCCTAAATATTTTAGACAAATTAAAATTACATTATAATTAAATTACAAAAAGAGTAATTTAATACCAAGTCAACTTCAGACCTACTTAGGGTTTGAACTTGACTCAAAAAACATGTGTCTAAGGCTACCAAACACCAAACGTCTAAAAATTCTTGAGTATATCAAAGACGTGTCTGTGCAAAACACCGTCTCTATCAGAGATTTTGCTAGACTTTTAGGGATACTCGGTTCTGCTTGCCCAGCTATTGCTTACGGATACCCAATACTGTATACCCAATACACAAAACGCTTGGAGCGTGAAAAATTTTTAGCACTTAGAGAGGCTAAGGAAAATTATGACTCTCACATGCAAATACGCCCTCATGTCCAACCAGATTTGTCTTGGTAGATTCAGTATATTATGACGTCATATAATCATATTCGCGACGAAAAGTATGCTCTCGAAATTTATTCAGACGCTTCGTTATCAGGCTGGGGCGCATCTTGCATAGGGGAAAAAACAGAAGGTTTCTGGGACACCCAAGAGGCAATGAGTCATATCAATTACTTAAAAAAGCTTCGAAAAAAGCAGATATTGTTGCGCATAGATAATGCAACTTCTTTATCCTATATAAATAGATATGGTGGAGTACAATATGTTCACCTTAATGAAATAGCGTTTCATATTTGGCAATGGTGTGAAGACCGACAGTTGTACGTGTATGCGTCTTATATCAAGTCAAAAGATAATGTAGAGGCCGATGAGGAGTCCCGTCGCTCGAACATTGACACAGATTGGGATCTGTCACCAGCGGCGTTTGACAGAATCATAAGCAACTTCGGCTATCCGCAAGTCGATTTATTGGCAACGCGTATCAATGCTAAATGCAAAAAATACGTTTCTTGGAAACGAGACCCAGAAGCATTTGATATCGACGCATTCACGCTTGACTGGAGTTCCTTTTTTCTTCTATGCGTTTCCGCCTTTCTCCCTTATTCTCAAAAGTCTTCGAAAAATTATTAACGAAGAAGCCACTGGTATTATAGTCGTACCTTATTGGCCTAATTAGCCGTGGTTTCCGATTTTTATGAAAATATCTAACTACGAACCTATTTATTTTAACCCAGAGCCTGAGTTACTACTATCTCCTTTCAGAACGCGACATCCACTCTGGAAACGGCTTACCCTGGTGTCAACACTATTATCAGGAAAGCTTTTTCAAAACAATTCCTTTCAAGCGATACCATAGGTATAATGTTAGCTTCTTTAAATGAAAATACATTAAAACAATATAATAGCGCATACAAAAAATGGTGGCAATATTGTAAGCAAAATAATGTTGATTGTTATAACAATAACGTCCCTTTTACCACAAATCTTTAAACACAGTTAAATCAGCGCTTTCTCTGATTTTAGGCAAAAAAATCAGGTTTCTTAAAGGAGCTTTTAAAGCAAAACCAGCTTTACCTAGATACCAATCTACGTGGAACCCTAACATAATCTTAGAGTTCTTAGCTAATTGGTATCCAAATCGAAACTTGCCAACAGACAAGATCTCGAAAAAATTAGTAGCTCTGCTCGCATTGTCAACTGCACAACGTGTCCAGACGCTATCGCTGATTCGGTTACCCAATATCAGAGTAAACGATGATAACGTAGAGATAATTATTACAGACCAAATAAAAACCTCGGCTCCGGGCCGCCCCATGCCGAGGCTTTTTATTCCATTCTTCCCCGAAAAGGAAGAAATCTGCCCGGCAAGAGCATTGATATCGTATATAGAAATAACCCGGAAATTTCGCCATTAACCAAATACCGAAAAACTAATTTTGACTTTCAAAAAACCCATACATAATGTAAATACTAGCTCTTCAACAATTAGCCGCTGGATTAAATCTGTGCTTGCTGAAAGCGGTATTGACATTACAGTTTTTTTCGGCCCATAGCACCCGCCATGCTTCCACTCCCGCAGCCAGTCTGAGAGGTCTATCGGTAGACACTATAAAAAGAACAGCAGGTTGGTCCGGCAATTCATTAACATTTGCGAAATTTTATGATAGACCGATATTGGAAGAAGACAACAATGTTTTTGCCGACGCAGTATTTAATAATATTTAAAGATAAGGTGGTTGATGGACAACTTGATTTAAAATAATAATTAATTACTTACATAAGCTCAAATATATATTCCGGTATATATATTAGTTAATGTTTGATATCTAGTTTGTTAAATAAATAATTATTTATTTAACAATGATGTTTCTATTAAATCCATTTTGCGTTAAGCGCTAAACATCTACATAGTGAATAATAAATCTTGAGGATGTAACGTCGTAGTATAATTAATGGTTAAACGAACTTACCTAAAGTGATGTTTGACCATAATTATATGAGACGTTACATCCGAAGAGATTTATTACCCGCCCTCCCCCTTTTACGGCCCGAATCTCGCAAAATAGATCTAAATAACTCTAAAAACAATGAGGCAAGCCACACTCCCGCGCGGGTTCAGCGGCGGCGGGGTGTGGAGGGGACGAATGTGGCGTCATTATACTTAAAAATTGATATATTTTTTTTAGCTTTAAACTTATTGTGCGATGCCTAGTTACTTGAGAAGTGAACTACATAGTGAATAATAAATCTCTTCGGATGTAACGTCTCATATAATTATGGTCAAACATCACTTTAGGTAAGTTCGTTTAACCATTAATTTTACACCGATTTCCGAAAGAAATTTCGCATGCTTCAGAGCCACATCAATTGCCTATAACACAGAATTAAGAAAATTCAGAAACCAATCCCACCTGATGGTTGTAGCCTAAGATGGGACGCGCTTGCCTAGTAGATGCCTCTTGCTTTGAAGATTAACCTACCCAACTTGTAGATAGATAGATAGATCGTTATTTGCATAATACACGCGTTTACATAGATGTCATTTAAACGAAGTCACAGTGTACACATGCAACTTTAATACAATACGGTATATATAGCGGTAATAATAGTTAGAGTAAAAAAAAATAAAAAATCACAAACATTAATTGAAAATTCGTGTTCAATGTCAAAATAAAATACATATCATCTACGGAGTAGAAATTTTTCCCTTGCAACCATTTCTTCAACTTTTGCGTAAAATGTTTTATTCAAAGAGTTTTGAGATAGGATGGCAGTTTATTATAGATTTTTATTGCCATAGGCGTAACAATTTTTGCTAAATAGTGCGGTTTGATGCACTCTTGTAAATACCAGTTTATCTTTGTTTCTCAGAGCTTGCAAATGTGAACTCAAATGAATGCTGTCACGTTTGGATTTGAAGATATGCATATTCAATTTAACAAACTTTGAAATTTTAAATATATATAAACAAGGAAGCGGTAGCACATTAAGTTTTATAAAAGCTGGTTTACACGATTCGTAGGGTGCGAAGCTTAGAATAACTCTAAGGCATTTTTTTTAGATTAAAAATACCTTATTTACCTTGTAAGGATGAGAAAACACAGAACTCGGAGGAAGGACGTTCGAAACCCTTGCGATGCGTATAAGAAATAAAAGCTGCAATCACGGAATTGCAACATCAAAACAACAGTACACGACTAATATTGAAGCATCAAAAACCAACCCACTTTAGAATGGTTTCTCAAACAAACGGTTAGTCACTTTATACTATTTAGCAGATGACGGCAATTATTTAACCTCTTTTAATCGTTCACGAACCCACGACCTTGGACTCAGAAAGCAGGGTCGCTGTCCACTGCGCCACTCGGCCGTCAAACAACCTCCTAACAAGCTCCTAAGTATGCTTATAGTTTCGACCCTGGCAAGGACAGGTACCTCAGTGCAGACTTTTAGCCCTAGGGCATGGTGCTTGTCGACATAGGGAAGCGGGCGCAAAAGTACCCTCTTTGGTTTTCCTTTTTATCATGTATTTTTATAAGCACTAGCTGTGTTTACGATTGCGCCCGCGTTGATATAGTACCTATGTAGCCGTACCGTTAATATATATATATATTTTTAAATACATGTAAAATAACTGTACTAATATTCGTTAGTCTTGGTTCGACCATCAATCATGGCGTGTTATAATAACAAACAAATATTATTATGAATCATTTATTTTTCCGCAATAAAAAGCAACCTACCTCACCTATGTTCAGCACAAAAGTTATGCCGATCATCTCTTTTCGTCCTACGTCCCCCCTTTGGGGCAAAGGGCAGACACGACATTTCTCCATTGCAATTTGTCAGTGGCCACGCGCTTAACTTCACTCCAGGTAAGGCCAATGCAAATGTAGTTCGCCGCCAGGTTTGTTTTGTTCTTCCCCTTTTACGCTTCCCCCGTGGGTTCCAGTTAAGAGCCTGTTTGGGAACGTGACCCTGGTTCCTACGCATGGTGTGACCAATCCACTTCCATATGCCGACCATAGGTTATGAATATTGGGTATGTACAAACAAGCAGACAAACAGTCAGATTTTCAGTCATTTTTCAAATCAATTGGGAAAGTAGATTTATCTCATCTTGACTGCCGATTGGCAACATTGACTCTGTTTTCTGAGTCCAAGGCCGTGGGTCCGAGTCCCACAAGTGGACAATATTTGTGTGATGAACATGAATGTTTTATCTATCTTAATATATATAAATCTCCTATCACGATGTTTGTCCGCGATGGACTCCTAAACTACTTAACCGATTTTAAATTAAATTGGCACACCGTGAGCAGTCTGGTCCAACTTAAGAGATAGGATAGCTTAGGTGTTTAATTATAAAATTCAAAATTCATTTATTTCAAGTAGGCCTAATATAAGCACTTTATAGTCGCAATTTTATTTTATTGCAAAATATTTGTCTATGATTAATTGACAGTCACAACTCACATGTTATATATAAATACTACTATACTCATTTAAGGCTTAGCGATACTGAATACTTTAAAAACAAAATCAAACGCAGACGACGTCGCGGGCAACAGCTAGTATATTATAAGTATTTATGTATATTATTAATAAAAATTATTATATTAATTTCTTAGTACTCATAACACAAGCTACGCTTACTTTGGGACTAGATGGCGATGTGTGTATTGTCGTAGTATATTTATTTATTTTTTTATCTCCATTGTTATTATGGTGGTACTTAGGGGATTTTTTGTAGTTTATGTGTCTTCTTAAAAGGGCAAATAAACCTGTTGCAAAAGATTAATAGAAAATTACAATTAGCTCGTGTGGCGGGGTTGATTTCGAACGCCCAGTTTCTCCTACTCGTATTTCATGAGTTGAGTTATAGAGTAGGTATGGAAAATATGTTGATAGTCAACGACTTATCCTGCTTAGCTGGTTTTGTTCGGCAATGAAGTGACGCAAGTATAAGCGTAACAGATCACAAATTTATCTTTGAGTATAGATCAACTAGATATAATAGAGCAAATTCATGGCCTACACTAATATTTGAGCTATTATAAAATGTATCTGATAAGCTAATTAAGGCAAGACCAAACCGCGGTATCCAACCTTCGTTGTTACCGGCGTTCAAGTAAGCGTCTAGCGTGCGACCAATGACAAAGCGCGCTTTCTAACAGGACTCCTGTGGTTGGTCCATTTTAGGACGCGAACTCGAACGCTGCTAAAGAGGCTACTTAGGTAACACTTTACCGAAAACCCATGAAGAAAACATATCACATGTAAGATCAATCAAACGTTTTTCAGTCCATACATTGTTATATTTATTTATTTGGTATCTACACTATAACATAAATAGAATAATTAAAAACTAAATTAAAAAAAAAAAAAAAAAAAGGTATGTTAAAGTTGTTCCCAATTCCCATTAGTACAAAATCTATTCTACACTCTTGAGGGTTGGTTTAGAAGTCATCATTTATTAACTGCTTATGCAAAATTTAATGTAAGCGACAATTCGCTGTCATTAAAATAATATTTAACTGTCGCACGCGACTTCATCCAGGCTTGTTTTGGGTTTAAAAAAATATTTTCAGATGCTAAATCATAAAATGGAATATTATAAAATTGTTGTCCAAATAATTGTGTCTAAATGGTTCGTGGTAGACCACTCTATACACTTAGACAAAATAAATTTCGACCGATTCTCAGACCTACCGAAGATGGAAAAAAAAATCTTAAGAATCCATTTCGGTATGGGTCTTCGAACGCTATGACACTAGAATTCAATTTTTAGCACGTGACGTTTTTACTGTTGCACGTGATGTCATCCGCGATTTTTTTTTTGTTTTGAAAACATCCCGTAGGAACAGTTATTTGAGAGACGTGTGGAATTTAATTTAGGTTAATTTTAAGTTAGTTAATAAGTGTATTCTTGTAAAAAAAACGGGTGCAGGATAACTCTAAATGAAATGTCCGATGATTGGAATGAATTAAAAAGTATTTAACTGCTTCATGTCCGTAATGATAAAACCATTCATTTGAATAAGAATTAATATTGCGATACTAATATAACCCACTTTTATTTCTGCCACGTACTTTTTGTAGGTAATAATATTTTTCTTTAATGATGTAGTACATATCTTTATGTAGGTATTAAGTATCAATAGTTTTCTCAGCGCACGCCAAGAATTTTATCTACTATTAACATATCAAATTTGCTACTTGGTTTTTTTGATAATAAATTATAGCCCATGTTACGATTAAATCGTGATAATTTAGCTTTCTTTTGCGTAAGAAATGTCTAAAATCTGTCTTTTTAAATCTAAAAATAAAATCGTACTTTCTGAGCCTATTCGGTATAAACAAAAAAAGACAGTTAACTTTGTTAACGTGCACTAGATGATCCCAATGATTTAATCAATGTTTGGGAACGCACTGGCCCCTAAGATACGGGATTTCCTAGTTTAGGGTTCAGGATTCCAAAGATTTTTTGTAATAAATATTTTCTATTTTTTTTCTTATTTTTTTTTCCTCTTTAAGTATATAATATTAGTTTAGATTATGCACGATTTACTTAAACCCTTTATATTATATGCATTATAATAATTTATATAGAAGGTACCTAAGTATTTATGTTATGTACACAGGACACGTTTATAACGCACCTAGGTAATGCATTTTCTTCTTTCAAGTATTTAGCAGAAGAATTACTTTTTACCATAAATTGTACGCATCTTAGGAACTGTGCCTCGCTGCGGTGGTTTCGAGGACGTTTTAGATTTTATTTAGTTTTTAAATACTTAGTTTATTTTAGGTTATAGTTATGTATTAATAAAAATTATATTTTATAGTATTATAACCCTTTATATTGACATTTCAAACAGACTTAAGTACATTATAATCAATCACAAACACGTCTGAATCCTTTTAGCAACTTGTGTGTAATTATAACACGGGTATGGCAGTTGGAATTCGCGGCAGTGGGTAGCTATTTAGCACGTTTGTCAGCGTCTGTCACAGTGCAGGAAGAACACTTGTTTATCAATAGCGCGTAATACTTTAACGACACTATCTACCAACTCATGGGCGCTTGGTAATTAGAACGAGATAGTGTGGTAATAAATAGAAGCGTGCTAAGAACTTTATGTTAGTAGGTATGTTTTATAAGCTTACTATCTATATAGGTTTATTTTATAGCTAATGCACCTACCACCTAGATTATATTAACTTACGATAGGTAAAGTATATAATAAATATCAATACCTAAACCAGCTTTTCTTTACTTGACGATAGGAATATCGGGTTTTTTTTAAGGTTTTCAATACTCTATGTATATGGGTTATCCATACTTCTATAACTAGTAGTAGTTATAGAAGTATGGATACTATCAAACAGGAACGATTTGTTTACTTATTTGTTTTAATCGATAAACGCCAGAACTAGTGAATCGATTTTAACAATTGTTTTATCCGGAAGTATTAATTATTGAGGATTTATATTTTATGACAATTCTGACGAATTGTAGTAGGTATATAGAAGGTACCCAAGTATTTATGTTATGTACACAGGACACGTTTATAACGCACCTAGGTAATGCATTTTCTTCGTTCAATTATTTAGCAGAAGAATTACTTTTTACCATAAATTGTACGCATATTCCATTAAAACTATGTATTTCATTGGGATCTCTCTCTCTTTAGTCGGTCCCTCATGACTGAGGATTGTGATCACTGCTATGGCGATTAATCTTGTGATATATTATCTCTCTCCATCGGGTTCTGTCCTTGGCCATTTATACTGCCTTGCAGGTACGGGCACCAGTTTCTCTTAGTTAATCGGACCACCGGTTTGGAGATAAAAAGTTGCTTTTCCCACTCTGCGGCTCTAAACTACATCTAGGCATAAACACTGATTCTTTTGCTCTGTATTTGCATGATCGAAGGACATACAAACATACAAATGCACATACTCCTACCTACCTAATATTAGCGAGGCTAAGGATATCTATATCGTAGAGGTAGGTAGATTCAATTGATTACAACAATTATTAAACTACAGTTAAACAAAATCATTTTAAGAAGTCAATAGCTGAGTCCAATCTCAATATTTGTATGTGAACCTGTGTGGGACTTGTGTTGCCGAGGCCGGGTCGACGGCCGTGCGAGCGAGAAGCAACATTTTCCATACTACGTGCGAGAGAGGGACAGATGGTACAAGTACTGGCAAATACGGTCGTAAGTAAAACACAGTTTTTGTTTTTGTTTGGGTTGACTCGAAGAAAATTTGTTTGGGATTTGCGACTTTTGTAAAGGCATGGATAGCGAGGGCGAAACTTTTATTAATGAGTTTTTAAGAATGTTATGAATATTGAAACGTGAACCTCGAAGTCTCAAGTAATGTAAAATTGTGAAAAGATGATATTGAAACAGCGCATCGCTGCGGCCTTCTTCTTCTTGTTCTTCTTCTGTTCCTGGGCTGTTTTCGCACTTGGTTGGTCTGAAACCGTCCGTTGTACGAGTGGCCACTGATGCTCTGTGTAAGACCACACTGTGTAAGAGTTAGAAGTAGAATGGGCTGGATTCCCAGTCCCAGAGTCCCAGAGTAATTTGAAAGTTTATAATTTCTGAATTTCCTTTGGTCTGCTGGGAGGCTTCGGCCGAGGCTAGTTACTAGCTTTCAGGCAATGATGTGCCGCAAAGCGATCCAGCGTTCCTTGAACTTTAAAATTTCGACCGAATTTTCATCACTATTGCCAATGAAAATTAAAATATTCTCATTTATTTTTAGACTTATTAAACAAGTACTAAGTATCTCTAAAATCAAGTCGATAGTATTAATAGGTACTTAGTACGTTGAAAAATTATATTGCTCCGAACATTTTGTTATAAAAGACGAGGTTGATATAATAACGATTTAAAAAGTAAATCGGACAACAGCGTCATCTGTGGTACCAACTAAGTATACTTTGATCACCAACCCGTCTAATCATGGTGATGATTATGGGCACACCCTTCTGTTTGGGCAGGCCTCTAGTCCAGCAGCAGTGGCGTGCACTACATACGTGCGCAAAAGCACTGCCTACCCTAAAATGTTTGTACAACTCATAAATACGAGGGATTTTTCCACTTGATGGCATCTTCCTTCTTTTTTATAGATATAGATATAGATATACTACGACAATTTGGCCAAGTAAATTTTAGCCCATTTCAGTAGACACGTATAGTTGGAGGATATAATTTTGTCTCATACCTGTAGGTATTACTAGTGTTGTCCATGCCAGTCGTGCAAATGGTGAGAGATGATGCAGTCTAAGCTAATATGACGCTAATAGCGGCTATAGGAATTTGTAAGGTGCGTTTGTCGGGTCGTCCGGCGTGGTTTAATATAAATTTCAGCAGAAATTTCCACCAAATTGTATACGTTGTTTTGTCATAATTTTCTTTTTTTTTCTATGTACTTTTTGTGGTGTGCAATAAAAGTATATTCATTCATTGATTCATTCAATCAGCTAGCCAGCCGTACAGGTGAGATTGCAGTGAGGGGTGAATTAAAAAGGGGATTGTTTGGTTTTATTAAACCAAGGTAAACGTGAAACTTTTTTTCACAATATAGACATTTAACTAAAAATTTTCGGAATAATATTCCATTAAGGGTATAAAAATTTCTTCATAAAACTTCATTTTATACTTGGAAAATTGGAATGACAACTAAAATTTTATTGAACTCTGCGTTTTAGAGTACGAAACACATAATACTTAGATGATATACATATATTTAATTTTACAATAAATTACCGGTAGATATCATGGGGATGTCACTAAAGAAGTTCAAAGTTTGTATTATGCGAAAGCTTATAGAAAAGTCATATTATAGTATAAAGGATTACGTAAACGATAAAAAAGCTTGGGTGTGAACAATTGCTCTAACCAGGTTGCTTCTTAGATATTTTCTAATGACAATGTGAGATGGTGATAACAAAAAGAACACCCGGCTAAGTTTGTTGTGGGCTTCTTCTTAGACCAGGGCGCGATTGGAACCCTCGTAGCTTTAGTTTTAAGTTTACGATTGTAGTTATCGCCATTACTACTCACTGCTATGTACACATTTTGTATATAATAACGCATAAAAAGTGCCATCTATTGAATAGTGCCTATTTGAATAAAGTAATATTTGACTTTGACTTTGTATTAAAAAACTGAAAACAATATTTATAGTGGTTAAGTCATTTTGATACGTTTTTCAATATTTTCAATCACTCTACCTATCAATTCCATCTTCATTATGAGTATCACAGTTTATAAATGTTATCAATATTTTAAGGAGCACTGGCACAAATGAGTGGTAGTCTATACACTACACGGTCAGCTGATGCGAACTATGGGCGACGCCATATTGGACTATCACTTTATCCCTACTCAGCGGCCGACCGTCACGCGACATGTGACACACAGTCGAAAAAGACTGAGACGATGTAACAAAAGTCACTTAAAAAAAATCTGTTCATTAATGCGATAATTGACTGAGTTAAACTTTAGTGTAGCACCAACACAAAAGCCTAATTCCGGTGAGATAATGAAGCCGGACATCAATTAGTCCGTCCGTACGTGTCGCAGATAGCATCGGGGCGGCGCCCTCCGCGGCATTGTTTACTCGTTACCCGGCGAGGGATAAGCCCTTTGTTGGCTCGAATTTGTGATTCCCTCCTGTACGTTGTTGGCGTAAAGTACAAAAGGACAAAGTATTTGTTTATCCACAGAATTAAGAACACACAGACACCGTGTACACTACTAATATTCAAGCATCAAATACCACTACAATTTAGTAGTGTTTCTCAAACAGGTGACTAGTCATTCATGATGCAGTTGACAGTTATTAATTTTCGTGTGCCATGTGGTGGCAGATCAGAATATAGTTGCCACCACCCCTACTCTTTCCGCGGGTATCGTACGAGGCGACTAAGGGAATGTAACAGAGAACAAGCAGCAACGTCCTCTGTGCTACTACTGCGATCACCAATCATTCTGCCCATCATGGTGATTATGGTGATGGGCAAACCCTCTTGTTGGGAGAGGACTTTAGTCCAGCAGTGAGTGGGCTGCTATAGACATGGCAAAGTAGTTATTTTAAGTCTATAAAATGGAAAAAAGTTTGTGAG
Organism: Pararge aegeria; assembly: GCF_905163445.1. Taxonomy (NCBI): domain Eukaryota; kingdom Metazoa; phylum Arthropoda; class Insecta; order Lepidoptera; family Nymphalidae; genus Pararge; species Pararge aegeria. Next base: position 14,307,262 of record NC_053185.1, on the reverse strand, counting down.
CTGGCAACATTCCGCGGGTGTGAAGGGAGACGTGCGCAGTGTTTTCTGTGTATTTGGACATAATGCACTGCATACAATAGTGGCTGAATGAGGGTTCTGTCTTTTTTTAACTCTATGTGTTTATTTTAACGCGGTCGGCGTTATTGTGAGTACAGGAAGGCACTTAATTACGTATTTGATTATGATGTGCCGTGTGGTGACGGCAGATCGGCATACAGTTGTCAACCCCCCTCCTCTACCGGGTATAGAGCATTAAATTTAAAGTATTAAAATCTACTTTTATATATTATGTATGTAAAATATATATATTATGTTTATTTTATATTTATATACTACGTTTATTTATTTAAATTATCTATGTATTACAAATACATATACATTTTTTGTATTTATGTATACCTTTATTAAAACACTCTTGGCACTATCCCGTTCTCTTGCTGTAAGTCCTTTCTACGAAGGTTGCCTGTAAGAGATTGCTTGCAGCAATAAAGCCGCCTTTGCATATCTACATTGTTTACTGTATACTCCTTAATGTTTCTTTTCCTGTGTGTTTACGTGCAATAGAGTGTTTCTTCTTCTTCTATTTCAGATAGAAGTTTTTTGTGACAGAGATCGTTCGGGGAAGTAGGTGGCCTTGCTTTTCAGCCGCTAAGCAGCATTGCTGCAATGCTATGTACGGTCTGAAGGGCGCGGTTATCGCTGTAAGCTGTAATACGGTTTATATGTGGCTTAACACCTACGCCTCAAATTGATGACCGCAGGGCGGCATGTTCTTATGTTATCAAATATTCAAAATTTAATAAGCATAGACCTGGACATTGATGTTAATTTTTTTTTTTAATTTAATTTAAATCTGAATTTTAATTCTATTTATATTTTTAACATTATAACCTTATTAATTAGTAAAACATTTTTAGACATGCATTTTGTATATTATTTTATATAAAATGTAATTAATTTTGAAATTATTTGTAAACGCTGTGAAAACCTGTAATAAGCTGAACATTCAATTAGCTCGCAACGTAAAAACTTGGACAAGAAAAAATGTATTAGCGGTTGGTTTTCCTAAATAAATAAATTAATGTTACAGGACATGCTCCTAGTATACCCTGTGAAGTGGTGCTATGTTTAAAGGCAATAGTTTTGCGCTTAACTTCAGGTAGACGACCTCCCTGGCGCAACGGTGAGCGCTGTGAATTTAAGAAGAATGACCTGGGTTCAATATGCCGCACATCTGCTTGCCCTGGGAGGCGGCGGGTAGTTATTGGGCTAGCTACCCGTCCCTATACGAGTCTCCCTGCTGTCTGAGGGGGGGTCAAGCTGTCCTGATCACCTCCTCCTTAGCTTAGTAGCCCTGGCAATCAGTTGGGGTTGTTGGTAGACGTCTGGGAAGAGTACAACGGGTTCCCCGGACGTCCAATAAATCCAACGAGAGGGACATGTCGTGGTGGTTTTTAGTTCGGGTAAAACGAGTCCCACATAACCTCTGTCCTGCCCAAAAGGACAGAGGTAGCCATAAAGCTTTTCCACCACGACAGAAAAAAAAAAAAAAAAAAGGATGTCCTGGGTTCAATTTCCGGTAGACGCAATTTGGTATTTATAATTTCTGAATTATCTCTGGTCTGGTCTAGTGGGCTTTGGCCGTGGCTAGTTACCACCCTACCGATGTAGACTTACCGCTAAGCGATTTAGAGTTCCGGTGCGATGTCGCGTATAAACCAATTTAATAAATAAATAAATATACTACGACAATAAACACATCGCCATCTAGCCTGAAACTAAGCGTAGCTTGTGTTATGGGTACTGTGATAGCTGATGAATATTTGTATGAATATGATACACATAAATACTTATAATATACAGATAAACGCCCAGACACTGGAAAACGATCATGTTGATGAATGAATGCTTGTGTTATGGGTACTAAGATAGCTGTTGAATATTTTTATGAAAATAATACACTTAAATACTTATAATATACAGATAAACGCCCAGACACTGGAAAACGATCATGTTGATGAATGAATGCTTGTGTTATGGGTACTAAGATAGCTGTTGAATATTTTTATGAATATAATACACATAAATACTTATAATATACAGATAAACGCCCAGACACTGGAAAACGATAATGTTGATGAATGAATGCTTGTGTTATGGGTACTAAGATAGCTGTTGAATATTTTTATGAATATAATACACATAAATACTTATAATATACAGATAAACGCCCAGACACTGAAAAACTATCATGTTGATCATGGTCACACAAACATTTTCCAGTTGTGGGAATCGAACTCACGGCCTAGGACTCAGAAAGCACGGTCGCTGCCCACTGCGCCACGCTAGTCGGCCGTCAAATTAGGGGTAACCCGCTACCATCTTAGACTACATCATAACTTACCACCAGGTGAGATTGCTGTCAAGGGCTAACTTGTAGTGGAATTAAAAAAAAGGTTGGTCATCAGCTTGGTCCGTTAATTTGATTAAGAAAATAAAATGCCACTGCGTCGATAAAAAACTACATTTATTAAGATTATTATGTTAATCCACAAGACATTACATTATTATGAGTTAAAGTAATAATTTCCTAGGATATTATTAAATTACATACAGCACTGTACAAGAATTCTTCCGCCTTCCAGCCTTGTCGATACTAGGTATAGGTACCTACGTTGATGGTGAAAACTGGGCTCAAAAAGAAGCTATCACTCACACAAATGTAAGCACTGATACCTCTTATAGCATTAGTATTAAACCAAATAACCAAACCTATTATAGAATAAGTATTTTAGAACAATCCAATCCAGTTCAGATTTGTGAGCTGTGCGCGTATTTTCTAGGATTCGGATCGGACAGGGTATAATCAATTCCCATACGCCATTCGGTTATAAAACTTGTTATAAACTTTCAAGTAAACCCGCGATTACACCAGCGTTAAAAATGACAGGTTTCATAAAACCAGTCATTTTGTATCGAGGATCGAACGTCGTGAGTGGACAGATACATTGACATATCGCCGCTGCCACATTTTAAAAACATGAATATTTACACACTGTAGATTAAAAACGATAGTCATGAATCGCTGTGCAAAGCTCCATAAGATAATATCAAAAGCCTCAGAAATGAACTCACGTACTTAGGTATTTCTATATTTTCGAGGTTGTACTTCGTTAGCGATGTAACGAAATGCGCGCGCACATGGTTACACGATTTAACAGGATGAATGTAGTTGCGAAACCGAGTGAGAGGGGAATGCAGCGTCCGCAAGCTCACTATTTACTATGCGCGCGCAAACCATCACAAAAAACCGACACCCTGAAGTTAGCTCAAATTTTAACGTTCATTAAAACTTCGTGGTCCGACAATAAAATAACTAGATAATGCGTTATAATAAAACATTTAATTTATTAAATACCTTTTTTCTATTGCTAGTGCCGTTTTCTCAACAAACGTGGAACAAGGAGTAAAATAAAACCCCGGTGATGCTGTTACAACCCTTATGGTACATACTTCCAAAACCTCAACAAAATAGTCAAGGGGGAGATGATGATCTTGTAAGTTTGATACACGACGTGGTCTTGTCATCACCACTTCACCCGATTGACGTCCGGTGCTGGAAATAGGTATTTTGTAGGGCGGTCTAAGATCAACGATTCTGGGCCGCTCCCAGTTGTTCCATCAAGGTGCTGTAACGTTGACCTCGCATTGGAAATGTAGCGTTGCGATCCTCCACTTGTAGAAATGCTAGTCGTAGGGAATTTCAAAATCTCTAAAGAGGTCTATGTACAGTAGATGTTGGGACGACCGTGCGAAAGAAACAAAAGTGGCCAAAAGCAGATGAAATATTCATATAATATCAAGTTTAGGATGGGTGCTCCTAATTGAATGAGCCAGAAGGCATAGACCCCAATCGGCTGCGGCGTAGCACTAGGACGTGGGAATCTTCCTCTTCTGCAACCTGAAGGATGGCTTTTTGGATGATCCTCTTCAACCTGTTTCTGTTCTCCAGGTTGCGGAGAGTGCGCAGCTCCGAAGCGACGAAGTCGCCAAATATCTAGAAAAGAAGGAGACTTGTTTTAAAAGCGTTACATGAACGGATTCGATTACAGTATGGGATATTATGCAAATAGTAAATTTCCAAAGTCGTCGAGTTCAGTATTCATTCAACTTTATTGAATTCTTTTATTTGTTTGCGCGGTTTTGGGATTGGTTTTGCAATTTAATTTTTCATTCATTTTGACCAAGAATTTAGGTACATCGACACTGGCATCAAAATGGTAACTCCTGGAGAACTTGGAGTAGTTTTAAAGTGATTAATAAATAATTGTTTTATGCCTATATTCATATTTACCAAAACGTTCCACCCCAACGTACATTATAGCATTTTGATAAATCGATTAAAATTGTATTCCTGGTCGTAGATCAAATCATCTATCGCACCGCAAGACACCCACCCCCCAGTTTTCATCCCTATATTGTCAATATCCCAAAAACTCTGTCACTCTGTCAATAGCCAGTCAAAGAGACTTGCAGAACATTCAGCCATTATTATACAATCAGTGATCATTATGTCCAAAAACAGTGAAAATGAAACGCGCCCATCTCACTTCACATCCGACGAATGTTGCTAGTTCACAAACATTTCCGATTTTCCCCATTTTATGGTAAACGTTGAGAACGTTAGAGGTAAAATAATTACTGTCAAATTAGAAGAGAAACACTTCTAAAGTGCAGTGGTTTTTTCATGCGTCAATATTAGTCGTGTACACTGTTTTATATATGTTCTTAATTCCGTGTTTGCAGCTTTTATTTTTTATACGTATGGCTACGGTTGCGATCGCCTTTCAGAGTTCTGCGTTTTCTCTTTCTTACAACCTGGGTATCTTTCAAGCAATAGCAATAGGCATCTACTAGGCACGAACGTCCCGTCTTAGGCCGCATCTGCACTTTCCATGAGGTCAAGCGCTAGTCTTTTACAAAAACGGCCGACTGGCGCAGTGGGAAGCAAACCTGTTTTCTGAGTAGTGGCCGTGGGTTCGATTCCAAAAAATTGGAAAAATTTTGTGTGAAGAACTTGAACTTCTGGGTGTTTATCTTTATATTATAAGTGTTTCTGTGTATTATGTTCATAGAAATATTCATCAGCTATCTTAGTACCCATAACACAAGCTACGCTTGCTTTGGGGCTAGGTGGCGATGTGTGTAATGTCGTAGTATATATATTTATTTATTTATTTATAAAATAAAAAAAAAATTCTAAACAACCTAATAACCACTCTAATTAGTTATTTTAATTCTCTTGCTGTCCTATTTTGCTACTTGGCAAGTCCCGCATAAAAATAGCACTTGTGTTGAAATGATTCTCATTACGTTACGCTAGATATTGTTCACTCTTTGCATTCATAATTAGAATTGAGGGTAGATATAATGATGTATGGTACACATCTTGTAAGCAGTGGCGTGCACAGGGTTTTTAACCAGGGTATGCATAAAGAAGGAAAATGGCATAAAATTGAAAAATCCTTCCCCTTTATGAGTAATACAAAATTTTTAGGGTATGCAGTGCTTTTGTGCATGTACGAACTGCACGCCACTGCTTGTAAGCAACACATTCAAAATCATCACATAAACCCAATACCGGTCCACTACAGAGCACGGGTCTCCTCCCATAATGAGAATAGGTTAACGCCGTCCACCACGCTGGCCCAGTGCGGATTGGTGGGCTCCACACACCTTTGAGAACATTATTTAGAACTCTCAGGCATGCAAGTTTCTTCAGGATATTTTCCTTCACCGTTGAATCAAGTGATATTTTAATTTAATTAGAAAAGTTAGTGGTGCGTGCTAGGATTCGAACGCGGCCCTCCGAAAGTGAAGTCGAGCTCCTACCTAATGCGCTATCACCGCTTCTCATTTAATTCAAAATAAAAGCATGTTAATTAAATAAACACCTCAACATCAGAGTGGAATATCTAATCAGAATAGCTAATGGCCATTTGTCGGGGTCATGCATCATCTGTGACGTAATCTAATCCTACAGCAAAAGTAATCAATTCAAACATCGCTCATACTAACTGTTCACGTGTTAACAGTTTGACGACGCGACGGGAAACGCCGGTTATCTTATATTTGATACTACTGAATTAGTTTAATTAGGAAGCATGTTTTCTATATTACATAGTAATCGGTTTTAACTTTACATCTGGTGGTGATTCTATTTTACACAAATCTCTGATTTTCGACGCCCTCCCTGGCGCGTCGGTTAGCTCTGAGAATTTAAGCAGGGGGTCCTGGGTTCGATCCCTGGCAGGGGCTGTTTGGAAATTAATAATTTCTTAATTTTTTTTAGTCTGGACTGGTGGGCTTTGGCCGTGGCTATTTACCACCCTACAGACAAAGACGTGCTGCTAAGCGATTCAGTGTTTCGGTGCGATGTCGCGTAGAAACCGATTAGGGGTATGACTAGCATACTCCGTGACAGGTTAGCCCGCTACAATCTTAGACTGCATCATCACTTACCACCAGGCACCAGGTGAGATTGCAATCAAGTTAGCCCAACTTGTAGAGGAATAAAAAATAAAGAAACAAATTGGCAGGTCTAAAAGTGCTGCAGTCCAATTCCCACTGAATCCTTTTAAAAAAATATTCATGTTTGACGTATTCCAGTGAGCGCTGTGTTCTTAACTATTTAGCCGGGTTATTATTTTTGTTGCCACCATCTCACAGTCAAATAATGATAATGTGTAACCAAGAGCACAACCTATTTGTGATGGAATACCAACGTCAGAAACAGTCGGGAAGCAACTTACGATCCGAAAAAACTTACCTGGCATTCATCGGGGTTGTTGTTGGGATATAGCCTCGGTTCATCGGGCCACAGCATCGGGTTGGCACTGGCTGGTAACGGATTGGGGGCAGATGCGGCCACCCTCATCGTTGGCTTTCGCAGAGTCACACTGGGCTGTGCGGGATAGCGACTGCGAGCTTCCGCGGCAGCCTCCAATTCTATTTCCTCATCTGCTTGAAACTCCGCCAGCTGTGGGAGATTCCATACTAATATTATAAATGCGAGTGTGTTTGTTTGTGTGTCGTTACTTTAGGGCAACTTAGCTACCAATTCACTTGATTTTGCATAGTTGGAAGGACGGAGAGTAGTGATAGTAATAATAACTTTATTTCCGAGCTTTATATGTTAATACGATCAAGGCTAGTTTAAAAAAACATCACCTAACTAAACGCTAATAATTAGGCTCGTATTGATATATATTGGACGTCATTACGACTCCGTGGCGCAGCGGTGAGCGCTGTGGTTTTATGTTTGAGGTCCCGGGTTCGCTTCCCGCGAGGGGCAATTTGAGAATTTATAATTTCTGAATTTTCTCTGGTCTGAACTGGTGGGGAGGATTCAGCCGTGGCTAGTATCAATCTTCTCTTTGAAAAACTCGTGCCGCTAAGCGGATAAGCGTTCCGGTATAATTTCGTGAAGCGTAAAATATATATATGTACTATGAAAATACACACACACATCGCCATACAGTCCCAAAGTAAGCGTAGCTTGTGTTATGGGTACTAATGACTGATGAATATTTTTTATGAATAATAGGTATACATAAATAGGATAATATGCAGATACACAACCAGACACTGAAAAATATTTACGTTCATCACACAAACATTTTCCAGTTGTGGGAATCGAACCCGCAGCCTTGACTCAGAAAGCAGGGTGGCTGTCCACTGCGCCAATCGACCGTCAAAAGAAGAAGGGTATGAGTTTAAAATAACTTCCATACTCCTTAACGTGTTAGCCCGCTACCATCATAGACAGCATCAACACTTACCCAAGGGCTAACTGGTAGTAGAATTAAAAAAAAATCTCCGCTAAAATGCTCTTTTCAAAAAAACACTTGTTCGATATTTCTTGCATGCTTTTGTTGTTACTGGCAGATGGCATCACTATCAATCCATTAATCAATCAAAAATACTTTATTGCACACAAGAAAAAAAAGAGACAAAAACAACAAAGGTACAAGTCAATTAAATCTGTGTAACAAAGGCGGCCTTATCACTTATAGTGATTTCTTCCAGGCAACCATTATGAGGAATTGGCTCATATATGCAATACATATTAATAATTACAAAAACAGTACATATATAAAATAAAATAATATATGGTAAAATAAATAATACTAAAACAATAATATAATAATGTTAACGGTACAGAAAGTAAATGTGGAATATAATAATCATACTTACAGTGTTAAATAATAATTCTTTAGACGAGTCTTAAAAATACTGTGTGGTTTAGCGTAACGAATGTCACGTGGAAGATCATTCAGAACTAAAAGTTTTATAAACCGGCAGGTATCGATCGATTGTTTTTCATGTTACACTGACATTCACCACGGATTACGTAATACATACAAAGTCACGCACTTTACAGAACGAACTATCTACTTTTTTGAACCATAAAATTGGCCGTATAAACCTTCTGCTATAAAACATAAAACGTGAAATTTTGTCGTAGACTCGTAGTAATAAATGGGTTAACTATGATTCGGTGTTATTAAAGCCCGCGACTTATTTGTGGCATTTCCGGTCCTGAATCCGGTCCGGTCCCTTCAGATTATCGTAGACGGCGGTATATTGGTAACATAAGCGCGTGACAATATTATTTGACGACCGATTGGCGAAGTGTTCGATTCCCACAACTGGAAAATGTTTGTGTGGTGTTTATATGTATATTGTAAGTATTTATGTATATTATTCATAAAAAATACCTATTAATCAGTCATCTTAGTACCTACCCATAACACTAGCTACGCTTTCTTTGGGGCTAGATGGGTGTATACGATGTGGGTAGTGTCGTAGTATATTTATTTATTTATTTAACTTGAATTGACTTTTAGATCGTTGCAAACTAAAACGCGACCTAAACGGTACATGACAATGGAAATGTTTTTTGGAATTTTATGTTGCCTTAATAAAAGTATCCATAACCAATAAAATCAGTAGGTAATCCTATATTATTAAGAGCGGTGATAGCCCAGTTGGTAGGACTTGGACTTCACTTTCAAGGGGGCGAGTTCGAATCCCGGCACGCATCTCTAACTTTAAACTTTTCTATGTTCTGAGTTATGTGCGTTTTTAGCAATTAAAATATAACTTGCTTCAACGGTAAAGGAAAACACCGTGAGGTAACCTGCATGCCTGAGAGTTCTCCATAATGTTCTCAAAGGTGTGTGAAGTCAACCAATCCGTACTGGGCCCGCGTGCTGGACTACAGCCTTAAACCCTACTCATTGGTCCAGTGCGGATTGGTGGACCAGTGCGGATTGGTTAAGCGTTATGTTTCTGTAAATATATCGAAAATCATGCCCTTCAGACCAATGCTGCTTGGCGGCAGAAATAAGCATGACGGTAATAGGTATTTCCACGGAGCTATACCTACTACTAAACGTTGAAGTGGAACAAAGTACTGCATGGCTATTCCGACGTTATGCCGCGTTTAATAAGCCCATTATGTATAGTGTGGAGGCTCTATTTGTCGCTAACTGAAGTGTGTCACTCTGTGTCTAATGTAAAGAATATATAAATGCCAGAATAACAGATAAAAATTGATTAAATATTACTATGTTATTATATTGATGACTTATGGCTTTGAAACCAGTGGCGTGCATAGAAGGTGTGCACAGGGTATGCAGATGATATAAAATGAAGAAAATCTCCAGTACGAGTTATAAAAAACTAAAGGATAGGCTTTGTGAGAGTTATTAAAAGCGTACCCTGAAGTTTTTATAATTTGTACTGGAGATTTTCTTCATTTTTATCATCTACATTCCCTGTGCATAGTGCATACCCATAATGCATGTCACTGTTTGAAACGTGTTCGCTGACTAGGATGAGATGTAGGCACCGAGATGGAGAGAGCTATGCTCGGACTATCTCTACGTGATCAAATCAGGAATGAGAAGATCGAAGAACTAGAGTTAACGACGTAGCCCAACGAGTAGCGACGCTGAAGTGGCAATGCACATAGCTCGGAGAACCGATGGACGTTGGGGTCCTAAGGTGCTGGAATGGCATCCTCGCAGTCGCATTGTTATACGCAGCATTGGTAGACCCCCGAAGAGATGGACAGATGTCATGATGGCATCGAACTAGTCGCAGGGGGTCGCTGGAAACAAGCGGCAGAAGACCGTGGTATTTGGAACTCCCGACAAAATACCTTTTGTCCAGAAGAGGACGTCTACTGGCCATTGGTTGATATGATAATGAAGATGATGCGTCTAACATGTTAAACTAAAAACCATGAATAAAGGATGTAATATAATGAGGACTAGGTATTATCGCAGGAAAATGTTTATTTCCACCAGAAATAGGAAATACAAAAGTCGCCGAAGTCGGGGGCGGAAATAAGTTTCCGCCCATTTGTATTGTTGAACATTAAAATTCTTTGTATTATTTTTTTTTTTTTTTTTTTATTAACTTTTCAAGGGAAACGAACAGTTCTATTAAACATAAGAAGTTGTTAAGTAATGCCGTATTTTTATATTACATAAACCAATGAAGTCCAATCAATCAAACTTGAAACTTGAAACGGTTATAGGTATATTTCCCATTTTATGAACTTAGTAAACGAGGTCGACTATGCAGGTAAATCATACAAATAATAAAAATATCTAGGTACCTACTCAATTACGTTAAGTTTCGTAAGAATTGAATGGCATGTTTTTTCAATTGGTTTCATTTAAGATCTGAACCTAATTAAAATAAATTTCAATGGGATCAATCTGATAGTAGACGGGTATATACATCCAAAACATTTGAAAAATTACAAACCAATATAGAACCTCCTACTTCAGTTGGATGACGATTTAAATAAAAAAATGCTCGAACCCGCCGTACCATACACGACTGGTGGAAACATGATGACCGATTCACCGAGGAATCCATTGTTTTTAGTCAATGACTACGTTACCTCCAACGTTGTATGTGTCAGGCACAGAATTAAGAACATACAAAACCCTCCTTCAGCCATAATTGCATGCAGTGCATTGGGTCCAAAAAAAGTGAAAACGCCCTGCGCAGGTCTTATTGCACATACACGTAATGTTGCTAGCTTGCAAACCTTTCCCATTTTCCCCATTTTATGGTAAACGTTTAGAACATTAGAGGTAAAATAAGTACTGTAAACTGCTAAATGGAATGAACTACGGTCATTATACAAACTTAAATCACGTAAATCCCTCAAGAAAAACTTAAAGAAATATGTATACTTACGGTAGCCTCACAAAATATTTATAACAATATATTATTTGTAAGACAAAACATTATTCTTTATAAACGAAAAGTGCATATAAACAACCGCCTTACTCGAAATGGACTTAAGTTAGTGACATCTGCATATCGTTTGCGAAAGGTGCAGAAGTCATTTGTGGGATTGAATATATGCTTTTAGAATCTGATTCCCAAGGCAATTTTGGACCTGCCAATGGATAAGTTTAAACAATGTGTTAAAAAACATTTAATTACTCGTGGTTACTATACGTTTGATGAATTTCTTAACGACAAGGCTGTTTGGAAGCGGGCTCCGCTCTCATCTCTTACAAGATAGAAGGTTATTATATATATTTTCCTTGTAAACTGTAAAATGATGTTGAAAAAGAGCAATCTGCTTAGTTTCTTGCCGGCTCTTCTCGGTGGAATCTGCCTTCCGAACCGATGGTAGAGTCACTACAAACAGACTGACTTGACGTTTCAAAAGTGCTTCGAAACTGGGCCTACATGAAATAAATGAATTTTGAATTTTTTTACTATTTTGAATTTTTTTGAAGTGACTAAACGCTTCTTCAAGAAACACTACTAAAGTGGAGTGGTTTTTGATGCTTCAATAATTATTATTCATGTACACGGTGTCTGTGTCTTCTTAATTCTGTTGCGTCAGGTATAATCTCAGTATAAAAAAAAAAGATAGGTATCAAATAAACAAGAACGTACCGCCAAATTAACCGCGTCCATCCCTTCAGTTGTATTAACAAGGGGTTCTCTCAACAGGAACAGTAGCGACTCGAAGTACTCCCACCCGCTGGTCCCTGCAGCACTCGAATCCCCTGCGGCTGCCCTCCTCTTAATCTTTCTTAGCTCGTTATTAAACTGCGTCCGCAAATTGTGCAGTTTCCGGCTTATTTCCTCTGAATTAGTAGCGAACACGCCAGCAAGGTGTTCCAGTCTCGCTTGCCGAGCCGCCCGATCCTTGTTCAAGTGATGCTTCGGATCCCATAGCTCTTTACACTCTTTCTCGAACACCTCTATCAGTTTCACGGTGTTCTCGGAAGTCCACTGTACTCGCTTCGATGTATCGTCGGGGTCGACCTCGGTTTTCGGAGTCAATTCGGTTGAGCTTGTGTTTGAATCCATTGTTAATTATCCACGGTTACGCAGCGTAGTTTTGTGTCGAACGATCTAGCGAGACTGCGGGGCCTGTCGAGAGAGGCGAGAGCGGTGTCGTGCGAAGCGGCAACGTCGCAGAGCGGTGTATTGCCACGTGAAGCGTGAGGCATACGCACTGTAGTTGCCAGAAGGGCTAGATTCGCTTAGACCTTAGACCATCCTACCCTGGGCAATGAATCGCGTTAAAATCAATATATTCTGTAAATTTTGACACCTGTTTTCATTCCTACTCTTTTGTTAGCAATTTTATGAAAAGTTAGGCTGTATGGACTGTTGATCTTTGCCTCTACGACTGATGTTTAAAAAGTTTACATACATCTCATGGAGCTTTCCGCCATTTTGGAAAAAGGTTGTAAAGCACAAGGACCGTAATTCTGGTGCTTAAATTTTTTTTGCAATTAAATTGATATTTCAATAGATTAACTCTAGATCAATCTTCTTATTACATAGGTACTTTTTTCGCAAATTGTACCAACCTATCGAATAATTGAGAAAGTCATGTTTAGACGATATGAAAGTAAATGTCCAAGCAATATAAATACAAGCCCCCGAAGTAAACAGAGAGGTGTTTGACCGCTTTGTCTGTCTGAATTTTTTTCACAGGTCAGACTGTAATCTCACCTGTTGGTTCCTCAGAAGCTGTAGATGGTACCTACCTGTTAGGGATAGTGGCAGTTATTCCCCACAATTGGTTTCCACGCGGCAACTTAGATACTAGCACGCTGAATCGCTAGGCGTAATGTCTATCGATATTATGATACCGATAGTCTATGGTAACTAGCCTCGGCCGAAGCCAAACCAGACCATACCAAAGAAAATTTAGAATTATAAACGATGTAAAATAACTTTTAACCGTATAGGTTTTATTTCCATCAGTATTCGGAATAAATATGACAAATTAAGAGTTAATTCTCCTCTGTTTAAATGAGTATAATATTTAAATCATATTCGCCAGATTTACACCAATTATGAGGTCTAAGTTTGGGCGTGCTTTGCTTTGACTCTTAACTACAAGGTACCCAAAGACACCTGACATTAGAAAATCGTACATAAAGAAAATCCCTTTTTAGAATAGAATAGAATAGAAAAGAATAGAAAAACTTTATTGCAACACAACACAATGGGAAAAATATTATTTTGTTTATTTTTATTTATTTTATCGCACTTGTATTTTTATGTTTTAACAAACATCCTTTACACTTAAAAGTACTTAAAATATGGTTTACATTATAAGACAAGTTAGAATAAATTGCGCTTAGACACAAGGTGGTCCAATACACAACTAAACGCTTCGAACCGCAAACGAGTGGAAATAAAATCTCCTAACATATGTATCTAATTAGGTTCAACTTATAAAATAAGTACGGATAAGAACAAAGTGCCGCATAATAAATAAAGGTACCTTTCAACGTGCTAAGCGGCTAAATAGGCGACCCGGGAATTAGCTGCCATTAGCATAAGCAAACAAAGCGATCCGGCGACCGTTCGCGTCCTCTTTGTATAGATTACTAGCTGTTGCCCGCGACTTCGTCTGCGTTTGATTTTGTTTTTTGAGATCTACACAAAGTTTGGGCAAAATTAAACACATATTATAACCTGTATAGTACAAAAAAACATTATTTAAATCGGTTATAATTTGTCGAAGTTATGGTGTAAAATCGTCAAACCCTTTCATCCCCTCTCCAAAAGGAACCGAGCTTAACGTCGGAATAAAAAGTATCCTATATTAATTCTAACAATTCCAAGAATATGTGTACAAAGTTTCATGAGGATCAGTTAAGTAGTTTTTGCGTGAAAGCGTAACCACCAAACTTACATTGAAATTTATAAAACTAGTAGGGATGGAGGTACGAGTATAAAAAAACAGCGATGTGATGAAACTTCATGAAAGGAATAAATGCCTACCTAGTAGTACGTAGCAACTCTTTGATTGCGTATGGATGTTGTTTGATAGATAGGTATTTCATCATCACGTCAACCTATTATCGGCCCACTACAGGGCACGGGTCTCGTCCCACAATGAGAAGGGTTCGAGACCCGATTCCACCACGCTGGACATTTGAGATTTGATTGCTTAAAACGCACATAACTTAGAAAAGTGAGAGGTGCATGCTGGGATTCGAACTCGGCCCTCCGAAAGTGAAGTCGAAATCCTACCCACTGGGCTACAGTAGCGAGCACGAGGTTTTCACGAGTCTAGGTATAAAGTATTAAGATAAAATAATAAAAATAAAAAATAGTTTATTTCGTAAGAAACAAAGTGGTATCAATATATCGCTGAAGCCTTCTTTTAAGCGCAGTATTACTGCCCCTGTGCCAGAAGACTCCGCTCTTCTATTACAATTAAAATAAACTTTAAAAAATACTTAAAATGAAGGTAGGTAAACAAACAAAACAAGATACAATATGAAGATGATATAAAATGAAAGTATCCTCCCCCTATCCTAGTTAAATTAAAAAAATAGACTAGGCAGTGCTCTTGTGCATCTATGAAGTGCACGCCACTTCTGGGCTATCACCGCAATCTCTTGCTCAACTGCTCAACTTAGGGCTTTCAAATGATGAACGCCAAGCTTCGAGTATAATTCACAATATTATTCTCAGTAATATTGGCTGTGTGCGTGTTGTAGAATTGCAGAGTTAATATTGTCAATAAGTACCGAGGTAGTTGACAATAATATTGCGTGTATGCATGCGGTGTTCATTACAGTTTAATTCTCGTAAAAATAGCTAATGAGAAGGATTTTGATAGATAACAATTGAATGATCACACGTGCAAGCTGTAACTGATGGGACGACGAAGTCGTAAAACGTGTCCTGTTTACAACAGCTCCATTCCAAGTGTTTACGTCTCTAGTGCATTCACTTTAATGGAGTTAATACATTTCATGGAATTATGTACTCATTATCTATAATTAAAAATCTTAAAAATGTTTTAATTCCAGACTTGTGCATGGTTCAAATAATCATTTGGAAAAATGCTTTTAAATTTGAATGAGGTAAAATATACTTCATATATATACCACCGTATTAGGGTTCATGATTTCTCGAGCTTTTCAATTTCTCGGGTCTCGAGAATTCTCGAGGCTAATTTCTCGAGTCTTCTCGGGTTGTCGAGAAATTTACATTCACGTACGTTTTCTCATATTATTTGGTTCCAATAACGTCAACAAATTCAGTGGTTTTTCTCTCAAATAAAAGTATCAAATTAATCATAAAACTTTTATTGATTATATTCAAAAATATTAATCTTAATAAGCTAATTAACTTTTTTAAATAAATACAGAAATAATATTATTTAAACTTATAATTATAATGACAGCACCATTTTTGGCTGGTTATTTAGAACTTATGAACAAAATTAGCTTCTATTAAACTAAACAGAAAATCAACATGAAATAAAACGTTAATATCTATAACGAAACCTGATTTCTCAAATTCTCGACTTTTCTCGAGCTTGATTTCCCGGGAACAAAGCCCAACAATTTCCCCTATGAACCCTACACCGTATACATATACCAAATATAAATATTTATCATCTACTCAGTAAACTATAATAAAGAAAATATTTTGGCTTAAAAAAGAGGCCTAAAAACAGTACGTACTCGGTTGTTTTTTATACTAGCAGGAAATTTTGTTAAAATGCGCATGCGCGATTTGTTTCAGATGTACAATGTACCCATAAACTTCTCTCAGATTTTTTCTTTATGTCTTTCTTCTCACAAGATGCTTAAAACTTTTTCAAAAAATTTACCTCGACAGCTCAGAATAATTCATTCTGTACAAAAACTGTACTAGCGTAGGTACAGCTAAATGTGTCTTAAGTTATCACATATTGTAATAACTTAAGGCACATGTAGTACAGCTAAATGTGTCTTAAGTTATCGTTAAGCTATTCCTCCTCTGTCCGTATGTCGGTTCGTTCGGGGTTATTCCGACGTTATGCCACGTTTCAATGCAAAGCAGAACAGCAAAACAGGGTCGGTGCGAGTGGGACTTCGTATAAGGTGTTATATGATATTCTACCTAGTAATAATTATAACCCCATAAGAAGTTATTACTTCAAAAATCTAGTAAACGAATCGGGGCACTGTTTCCGATTTCAGTGACCCAAAAAGTGTTATTCGGGACAAAAGTGTAAATCGCTGAAAGCCCGCAAGTGCCGTATATTAATTAGTGCCGCGGAACGTGCGCTGAGGGCGAGGGTGAGGATTAATATCTAAATAATGAGGCCGACGCCCCGCCCAGATACCGTCCGCAAAAAAAAAGCCAGGATCTATTTTAGACAAAATAATAAAAAAACTTTTATTTTAGTATACTAAATTACTGTTGAACTTGTATTTTTTACAAACTAAATTCATGAGGTATCTAAAGGTGCTTCAGATGAAAAGGCTGCTACCACAGCATGATGCTGCAGTATTTGCTGCTACTACTGCAGCGTTGATATTCATGTAAAGCCATGATTACATGAAAGGACAGCCACATACAGAAGAAATCATAAGTAGATGTTCAGCCCAAACTGAGTAGTCTGCATGCTCTGTAAAGTATTTTTATTGTACATTTTTTGATTGGGTATCCAAAAATATCATTTTTGAAAGCCAAATAATCCGAAATACTTATAAGGAAAATAGAACTTTTGCTAGGCCCAACATTTCACCTGAACACAGTAAAGGGTACATATATTCGTACATAATATTTACCTTTCCGAATGAACAAGCAATCAAATGATATACATTTTTTAAAGTTAAAACTCGGGTAAAATAAATTTGGTGATTTTAGTGAGCTTTTAAATTATTGTTTATTACCTGTTGCCTACGTTCTTCGCCCATTATTAACGGTTTATTACCAATCCCGTGGGAAACATTTGAAATAAAATGTAGCCTATGTTATCGCTTTCCTTTCAACTAACCTCTATGCCAAAAATAAAGTCAAATGTAAATGTAGAATGTGCAGAAAAGAAGAACACTATTTAGAGAGTCAATTATTTTACTCGGAAAGTATTAGTACAAAAAATTACAGTGAAGAGGAAAAGACAGATTACGGAAAGAAGAATTCATTGTCTATAAAATACAGTTCCTGTTTGTGCCACAGACAAAGCACCAAATATGGATTGCATTCAATTACGATTAGGTATACCAGTTTACAGTAAGGAGAAACAAACAAATAAATACACTTTCGCGTTTATATCATTATTTTATATAAATACGAAAGTGTATCATTTGTATTACAGAACATTATATTAGTAAAAATTAAATATTTTTTTGCGAGCAGTACCAAACGTTATCTCTCGAGACAGCACTCGACACGAATAGAGGGGTGAGTGCCGGAAAAAATGTCTCTCCGTGATTTACCGTCTGCCGATATCTCACCGCCCCGGAGCGGCGCGGGACTCACCGGAGAAAGGGTTATGTCCTGGAAATAATGCTTTGAGAACCTCACTATCGAACAATATTTCGAGAGTATCCTAACTAATAGGCAGTGGCGTTCACTTCATACATACACAAAAGCACTGCCTACCTTTATTTTTGCCGTGGTGGAAAAGCTTTATTGCTACCTCCGACCCTTGGGCAGGACAGATGTTATCTGGAACTCCCCCTCTTAAGGGGTATACCTAGACTAAAAACCACCACGGCATGTCCCTCTTGTTGTCTTTGTTAGACGCCCGGGGAACAAGCACTGCCTACCCAAACATGTTTGTATAATTATTAAAGGATTTTATATTTGAAATAAGGCTTTCTTCTTTATGTATAACCTGGTCAGAATTCCAGTGCACACAACTATAAATACACATAAAATACAATAAATAAATACAAACATAGGTAATATAAATTCGTAAGTATTTTTATTATTTGCCCTTGCTTTACGCCTCCTCTGGATTTTTGGCATAGGTTACTGACTTTAAAGGCCGGACAGTCACATAGGCTATTTTTTATCCCAGGAAAATAATCGGTTCCCACGGGATTTGTACAGAACCGTAATAAACGCGGTCGAAGAATGCAGGCAACATCACTAAATTGAGAGAACAATTGACTAAGTATACGTTTACGTAATGTAAACGTATACTTAGTACGTAGCTACTAACTTTATAAGTACTATAACAAACTCATACACCCGTTTAAGGGTTCCGAAGACAAACAAGAAACCTTAAATAGATATGCTTAGTTGTGCTCGTAAAAAAAATTACAGTGCATTTACCAATTTTTAAGCTTCATAAATTCGGAAGACGTCAAAGAAAAAAGATTTCGGTTTCAATCGGCATTTAGGTTTACTTTAATGTCACATTTAACCAAATTTTTATTACTTATAGATAAGGTGTACACGTTTTGGCTCTCAAATTAAGGAAGTTAACGTATTCATTAATATGATTATTATTATTGGATAAATTAAAATCGGACTTTAGGCGTGATGCAAGAATCCAAGGTTTTATTTCAAATTTAAAACTGGTTTGTTTTGGGCTAATAGGCAATTGTAGTTGGGCTGAATAGGCAGCTATAGATGGCCTAGCGCGTTCTGAAATAATCGTTACTATAAAATTAGTTTTTTTATTATAAAGATTCATGTTAGCAAGCTACTCCACTTTCATTGCACACAATAATGTTTTACTTTAACGAATATAATATTTTGACGGCCGATTGGTGCAGTGGTCAGTGATCCTGCTCTCTAAGTCCAAGGCCGTGGATTCGATTACCACAACTGAAAAATGTTTGTGTGATGAATATGAATGTTTTTCAGAGTCTGGGTGTTTATCTGAATATAATAAGTATTTATGTAAATTATTCCAAAAAAAATAATAGTAATCTTAGTACCCATAACACAAGCTACGCTTACTTTGAGGCTAGATATCGATGTGTGTATTGTCGTAGTATTCATTTATTTTTTAATGGGCATAGTTAGTCAATATAGGTTTGAATTATTTTTTATAGAAAACTGCAAAAAGATGCGAATTCTAGAGTCGCATACTGAAATCTAATTGGGCTATATCACGCTTTTAAGTTTACTCAGTAAAATTCATACAATGTCTTTTCACGAATGATTGTGTGCATTATAAATAAACTATTACGGTATAAGCCAAATATAATAATTAAGCTTGGATTTGACTTGGGAAAAAGTTGGTAAACCGGCATTGATTTAGAGGAATCAAATGATGTTTTGTATTATTTTTAATTTCGTTTGTATAATTAAGATGCTGTGATGCTGTTTGATGAGGTTGTAAGAACTTTGACTATAAATAATAATCTATGTAGTTTTTTCTTCACAGCGAAAAAAAACTCATGTTATCCTTGACCATATTTCTGTCTAAATAATTAGATTCAGTAACTTTACATGATTTAGTAAAATTAGCTCAACAGAGAAAGCCAAAACAATGTCAAGGAAAATGGTGCGGTTTTCTTAGTAATTTATTAGGTATTATTTTAGGATAAAATAAAAAGAAAAAATTGTGTAGACATTAAGGTTTTTTTTTTCATGCCGCCCTGTACGGAGTATTTTGTATATTTGATTTGTTTTGTATACCTACTCATATTTCCTCCAAGTGTAGGTAGGTAATAAAACTTGAATAAAAAATTTAAATTTAATTTATACGAACTCGATGACACCTACAAATCATTGAACATTAAAAAAAAAATTATACAATTTTCAACTTCGCATGCCGAAATCGTCCGCCGCGCCGCCGCCTCAGCTGCCAGCGATACTCTGCCATCACGTTTCACAAGTTCTGTTCATAGATGGCGTTAGTAGTAACAATGTCAGTCTGTAAACTGTGGTTAATATGAAGTTAACGTGTTTTTAATGTTGTTTCCATTAACTTTAACACACGCTGCTTAGCTTAGCTTAGATTATGCCCTGAACTTAAGCTACCACACGCGCAGTAACATAAACATTGTCAATAATATTGCATAGATACTAAGGTACCTACTACCTAGGTCGTCCGGGAGGTATACAACGGGTTCCCTGGGCGTCTAACAAATCTAACAAGACATACCTTGGTAGTTCTTAGTTGGGGTATACCCCCTTTAGAGGGGGGAGTCCCACATAACCTCCGTCCTACCCAAGTCCGGAGATAGCAATAAAGCCACCATGCCAAAAGTTATAGTTATTTATGTACCCTTTTTTTAGCCTAGGTATTTTTGGTGTACCACAATGAGAAAATTTATTCCAGACTTGTTAAAATTCTCAAATTATTAGTGGGGCGGGATAAATAGCTACAGCTAAAGTGCTGGAATATCGAAAAAAAAAATACAGTAATGAATATGCGTTTTCGTAATTAGAATCCGAAGATAGTTTTGATCTAAGTTTTTATAATCTTTCTTTTACTGATAATTAGTGTCAAATTAGACCTAGTGTTGTCAAAAGTAGAATTTTAGAAAAAATATCTATTATACCTATTTAACTAAAATAAGTCCATAAAGGATAGATTGAAATAAGTGAATTCTAGCATTTTGTATGACAGATAGAAATAAGTGAATTCTAGCATTTTGTATGACAGATAAGTTCTTAGTCAGTCTTAACAGATGACGATTTGAGAAGTAATTACTGAGATAAGATGGGTCATCACCATCATCAAGCTAATCAATATCTCATAGCTTGTCAGTCCTCCTTTTTATAGGAGAGAGTTACTGAGGTAGATATATCAGAACCTAGACACGCTGTTCTAACAGGCGTCGACGAGATAAGTAAAGAGCAAAACCTGGTAGACCGGTTAGACATGCTCTACGACATTCGTTCAACATTTCACGAAACCAATTCCTGACCAAAAAAGTAAGATTGGCCCGAGTAAAACACAGACATTTTCATAATATCTCGCAGCAAAAAAAAAAATACATGCCGCATATCTGGCAAAGACGGGAATCGGGCCAAGTCCCGCCGCAAAAAACAGGCAATCTCAGAATATATTTTAATAGCCGAGCGGTGACGGCACAAAGGTGGTTATTTATCGCCGCCCTCTCTCATTGCTTCACCGGTCCGCATACGAAAAACAACTAACATTCGTGCTCTATTTACAAAAATTAACCTTATCCCATTGTTTTTACAGTTACATTTTAATTAGCCACCAGCATGAATACGACGTTCGGATACGTGTACGCGAGACTAGTAATCATTCGATGTCCGCTTCCAGTTTGTTTTATCAGCTCGTCTTTCCACGCTAAAATAAACTTTAAGACTGAATGATAAAGTTTA
Source organism: Pararge aegeria (assembly GCF_905163445.1). Taxonomy (NCBI): domain Eukaryota; kingdom Metazoa; phylum Arthropoda; class Insecta; order Lepidoptera; family Nymphalidae; genus Pararge; species Pararge aegeria. Next base: position 14,285,632 of record NC_053185.1, on the reverse strand, counting down.
AATTAATGTGGGGTTCTGTCACTGGGATATTCATGTTACGTGTGTAAGTCCGATAATGAATTGACATCGCACGGGGAACAAGTTCGGGGCAATTCGCTCAACTCGAGCGTGCTGCACTAGATAACTAGTGACGGAATCGATATCGCGTTACCATAATCGATTTAGCATAGATATAGGACGTACCTAGGTACTAGGTACCTACTTGACGATTTGTTTGGAATGTTAATAATAATAATAATAATAAATAAATATACTACGACAATACACACATTGCCATCTAGTCTCAAAGTAAGCGTAGCTTGTGTTATGGGTACTAAGACAGCTGTTAAATATTTTTATGAATATAATAAATATAAATACTTATAATATACATATAAACACCTATACACGATTAATTCATATACTATCATAGAAACTCATTGTACGTACCTAAGATACCTACATATCTTCTGGTATCTTATTGTCTTATTATATTTAAAATGTATTTATTGCTATAAATCCTACATAAATCTGCGTGGAAAATTAATTTTATTAACCTTTACGTGATAAATAAGGCATAAGGAAACTATTACAATATTGAGTGCGTAGGGAAAGGTCAGATCAGAATATAATCTCTATTCTTTTCTCTGGAACATACTTTTAACGTCAAGGCTTGCTGGTATTCTTCATCTTGATTAATGATCTTACTTTAAAAGATCCAGAACACCAATACGAGATATGAGAAAATTCGATGCAATCTGTTTATTTTTTTTAATCAACTGACTTTATGGAAAATGATGATAGGCATTGTAAGAGTTATTAAGGAGATTTCCTTCATTTTATATCATCTGGTTACTTTGTGCATACCCTCTACGCACGCCACTGTCTGTCACTTAGCCCTTTTAAGCTGAAACTGACTTTGAACAGAAGTAATCAGAGAGTAAGTAATTACATGTTCCTTGCTGAATACTAAACATTTGCTTTTACTTTTACTTAGATATGTAGTATTTAATCTTATTTAAAGAGAAAGAAACTTCTGAAGTAGGTAGTTTAAATAACTTTTTGACATTACAGTCCCTTTGATAAGCTTTTGTCACTTGCGAGGTGTTAATTTGTATGAAACATTTTGAAAATCTTAATATATATAAATCTCCTGTCACGATGTTTGTCCGCGATGGACGCCTAAACTACTTAACCGATTTTAAATTAAATTGGCACACCGTGAGCAGTCTGGTCCAACTTAAGAGATAGTATAGCTTAGATCTTTAATTATAGTTGCAATTTTATTATTTGTCTATAATTAATTGACAGTCACATGTTATATATATATATACTACTATACTCATTTAAGGCTTAGCGATACTGAATACTTTAAAAACAAAAACAAACGCAGATGAAGTCGCGGGCCACAGCTAGTAGTTTATATATTTTGTGCATTGCTCACCACTAATGATTTCAATGCCATATAGGGAGCTATTTTTGAAGGCCTGAAGTTAAGTTAACAATATACGCATAAGCCTTTATTGAGAGCTTAAGCTAATACTTACCCATTAAAATTTTCCAAAAATGCTTTTAGCAGGACCTTTGTTTTGGAAAATAAAAAAAACGCTATCTATGGCAGCTTATTTGTACAAACAGTAAAACCTTTTAATAATGAATATTTAACAGAACAGACAGATCATAAATATGTACTTAAAGATGTGTGCCTAATTCTGAAAAACGGTCATTACCAAAGCAATAAGTAGGTACCCCCTACTATAACACATGTTGATCAAATTGCGACTTTTCACCTTGTCACGGGGTATTGCCGGGATAAAACAAATTTTCCGCAGGGAAAAAACAAATCTTTTACGTCCCCTAAAAGCGGTAACCTCAAAGTAAACAGAAACCGGAATATACGAGGTGCGAACATAATTTATTCATCACAAAGAAAGAGCCAGGGGGACAGGGGTGAAGCTAGCGTGAAATTGGAAGAATCCGTGTGCAGAAACACGTATAAATAAGATTAGCAAACAGAACTACACGCGATGCTCCAGAGCCAGGACTCCAGTGTGTGTGGGTGTGATAGAGATTAATGAATTCAAAATTCATTTATTTCAAGTAATGTGACGTAATATAAAATCAGTGGTAGGTACAATACGAGCAAACTTAAAGGACCGCCGACAGTGGCGTGTACAAGGAAGGATAGGCATAATTCAAAAACTTGGCATAAATTTTAAAAATCCTCCTGCTTTGGGAGTGATTTAATTTTTGAGGGTAGGCAATGCTTCTGTGCATGTATGAAGTCTGACCTCTGAAAACGGATAGAAATCGGTTAAATAATATCAGGAATTATTTTTTAAGATTAGAGAGAAAATAAACCCTCTAATCTTAAAATTATAGGAATATGTTGCGGGTTGCGGCAAATTTAAACAGGTACGAAATTAACGACACCCTCAGGACCCGACCTTTTTCTCTTCGGCTTATCGAAGTTAGCTGAAATCCCTAAACAAACTCCATTTTCCCCGTGTCTTTTGTTACGGTAATTTTTCAACTGTGCTCCCTAACGGATAATTTGACATGGGGGTATCTTTGTATTATATCAATCAAGGAGTCACTTTGTCCCATTAAAATATAATGCACCGCGTGATCTATACTTATAATAAAACTGTAACTGGAAGATTTCTGTACATTTAATATATTTTGAAAGTTTTGACCGGGGGATGCTTTATAATCGATACTGAGTCCTAAACAGATTTTTATTTAATTTTGTCTGTCTGTCTGTCAGGGCATCACGTGAAAACTACTGAACGGATTCAATTAAAACTTGGTATAGTGGTAGTTGATATTCCGGGTCAACATATAGGCTACTTTTTATCCCGATAAACAATAACTTTCCTCCGGGAAATGGGATGAATTTTTTTTCAATTTTACTTAATAGCTCCGTTAAATTTAAACCGATTTTAATAATTATTGACGTGACAACGTCTTATAAATTGGTTTGCCGGGTGACACTTCAAGAAACTGCGTTACGCTCCGCTCACGTTATGCGCTCACAATGAGAGCGAGTGAGAGGCACGCGTCCCTTCCACTCGGGCATGGTTAGCCCGCCTAAGAGCGAGAGAGACAGACATAAAAAGTGAAAGGCACGCGTCCCTTTGTAGTAAACGCTGTTTCATTGTACGCAAATGTATTGCAAGTTATTGTATGTATATTTGTATATAAATACGTATGTATGTGTAAAGGTAAAAATAAAATTTTGTTAATATGAAATTCAGTGCGAGATTCTTTGTATAAATTAATGTTTATAATATAATTCTTTGTATAAATAAATGTTTTAAATTGTTACTATTATTTCATCCTTCTTCCTACTATACGAATGAATATTCACATTAAAATTATTTTACCACTCAAAGTCGTTGTCACGTAAAACTTTCGCCCGTATACCGACTTTACAGGCAACCAATTTTTTTTATTAGAAAGTGTATACTATCAAGCATGTACGTTCTTATTTTATTAAGGATCTGATAAATATTGTCGGAGATAAAGAACATAACTCTTCACAAATAACTGTTAGTCGCAAGGCATATGGGACAGCGATCGAATGATGGTAATCCTACTAATATTAAAAATGCGAAAGTTTGTGAGGATGGATGTTGGTACATAACCAAGATGATTATGATGTTAGCATCAGATATATTCTAGCTTCTCGATTGACTCATATGCGTACGAAGTCGCGGGGGTCCCCTAGTAGCTGCATAAAAATCCTCGGTAGGATACTTACCGTCGTATGGGTATTTGTGAAAGTTTAATCCAGCGTGGTGGACTAAGGCCTAAACACTTCTCATTGTAGACGGTCACCCGTGCCCTGTAATGAACCAGTAATCGGTTAATATGATGATGATGATCATTGACGGTCCAAGCAGATGGCACAACTGATGGTAAGTGGCAAACCGTCGCTTATAAATGAACCAATACATCGAAGGACACGGAGGAAACACGTCCTACAAAGTACCACACTGCGTCCATCAACCTGAGGGTGGAGGAAAGGGCTTTACACTGACAACCACGCCCTTCAGACCCGCAGGGTTATTACGTATCTTGCGACAAGCTTGCGACAGGAGTAAGGTTGCTTGTCTGGCTGTTTTCTACAAGATACATTTCGGAGAGTGTGCTCAGGAGCTATTCGATTTGGTAAAACTATCTCCTTTCTACCATCAAACTGCGAGGTACCGAAAGAATCTGCACCTTTACGTGGTTGAAATACCATCAACACGTACGAAGCGTTTTGCTTCTTCCTTTCTGCACCGCAAAGGCCTTGAATGCCCTGCCATCTTCCGTCTTCCCCGTCTCAAATCAAGAGTGAATAGGCATCTTCTAGGCAAGCGCGCTTCATCTTAGGCTGCATCATCACTTACCATCAGGTGTGATTGCAGTCAAGCACTTGTCTATATATATAAAAAAAAGGCTTAATCTTGCAATCACTGCTGTCAAACGTCAAAAGTGACGGTTGACAGCAGTGATTGCAAGATTTACGCCGGTCGCAAGCCTGTCAAGAGATGCGTAATAACCCTGCGAAACAGAACAATGCTGTTCACTAGCAGAAGTAAGCAATACTAGGGGTATTTCACCGGATGAGCTCTGTTACTAAAAACTTCCTACTGTTATAACTCTAACTCTATTTTAGTGTTTTTTTTTTTCGGATTGTGTGTAGCTGATTAACCCTAATGATTTTAACAGCGTAACGCGGGCTTGTTGGCGAGCCTCGGAATGGGGCTCTGCCAGGAAGAGTTTGAACCCTAGGGTTCGAAGAAGCGAAGGGATCGTCGGCCCGAGGGCGCCTCATGTGAGGCCGAACCCCGGCTCAGGCGCCGATTGGAGTGAAAGGGTTACGGACAGTGATTAATCCGCACGCTTATAATTTAGTATAATCGTTATAATGTAAATGGATAAGAGTTCACAGGTGGGTCTTTGGTAAGGATTCCGAATGTCATGGTCTTGTGCCATCCGCTCCCAAGGAACCGTTTATTCTTTCCACTTTTTTTTCTTATTCCTCTGCAAGTGAGGTTTTGCGTTTTGGGTTTCTACGCTGTGGTTACCAGCATTTTGTTGTGGGGTTTAGATCAGGGCGCGTGTGGAACCCTCCTAGCTTTATAATCGATTTTTTCTCTCAGAATGAAAAGGGTTTTTCTTATTTTTAAAATTAAAAACGCACATAGCTCCGAAAAAAGAGGTGCGCGCCGGGGTTCGAATTCGGTCCCCCCTAAAGAGAGGCTGAAGCCTTAACAATGTCCTCGAATATTTTCCTTCACAGTTTAAGTGAGTTTTATTGAATTGCTACAGTTAAAGGTTTATTTATATATTTATACGGTTACAATTCTATTACAATGTCATGTAGAATATAATTAAACAAAAGGAATGTCAATCTATTGTTTTAATTCAAATTCAAATTTAAAAATGTTTTATTCATGTTGGCCGATCACAGGTACTTCAAGCGTTCATACATTTATGTTTACATACTTAATTGTAAGGGGATAGTGAAAACTAAGGCGCTCTGGTCTAAGAAGAGCCCGCAACAAACTTAGCAGGGTATTTTTTTGTTATTACCATCTCGCAGTCAATTAATATCAAGCTATGAAGATAGAGTAATTGATACCCAAGCTTTTTATCGTTTAAGTAATACTTTATATTATAATAGAATTTATCTGTAAGCTTACGTTTTATTGATAGGCATTTCACGGATTTCATTCGGTAATTTGTTATAAAATAATATACAATTTACGTTACGTAGCCTGTTAAACTGCACAACATTTGAAAAGGAACCTTGTGAGGGCGCTGTGAAAAGACCGAGAGGCGGGCTATATAAAATTAGTGACTTTCATTGAGATAGTCTTTAATTTTAAAATAAGTGATAACGACTAAGACACCGGCAGGGTAATTACGTATCTCGCGACAGCAATGCGACAGGCGTAAATCTTGCAATCACTGCTGTCAAACGTAACTTTTGTTTATTTATTGTATGGAAAAGTGACGTTTGACAGCAGTGATTGCAAGATTTACGCCTGTCGCATTGCTGTCGCGAGATACGTAATCACCCTGCGGGAGGTATCTTTGCATCGTTCGAGTCCATGTAGGACTGAAGTGTATCGATAATGCAGTCGCATTTATATAGAAATACCCACCAACTCAATGTCATAAACATTGGTTTCCCTATCAAGTAATTTTGTATCTAAGAATTTTTCAAATATGTTATCTTTATATATATATTTCTTGTGTGCGTGTGTATGTCACTGAACTCCTCCTAAACGGCTGGACCGATTTGAATGATTTTTTTAGTATGCGTTTGGGTGGCACCCTGGATGGTTTAAATGAACAAATCAGCCCGACAGATAGCGCTGGGGTCCGCTAGTCTTATATATATATTTCGTGTGTTTGTGTATGTCACTGTACTCGTCCTAAACGGCTGGACCGATTTGAATGATTTTTTTGGTTTGCGTTTGGGCGGCACCGTGGATGGTTTAGATTCACAAGTCAGCCTGAGTGATGGCGCTGGGGTCCGCTAGTATGTTTATAAATACGGTTTTGTTTTACAAATGCGTACCGAGGATAGAACTCGGTGCCCCCGAAAGTGAAGTCCTAACCACTAGGATCCCACCGCTTCAGATCTCTTCAATTACGATAAGATGATCTGAGAACATTCACACCGAGCATAGCTCTCTCCATCGCCCGCTAAATGATTCTGAGCTTTCTTATGATGTTTGTATGCGAAATCCAAAAAGGTAGGTACGACTACCTATAAGGTAAAGGTTACATAGTAAGTCGCATTGGCATGTCATGGTATGACTTATAGCACAGCAAATTATCTATAATCTCGCCGCATGTGTAGGCCCTGCCATATATGTGTATATTATGCGTTCCTATTTACGTAACAAACCACTTGGAAAGGTTTCTTATAACTCGCGTATCAAGTTCTTGAGGTAGGTCTCGCAATGCTTGTGGTAATCGAAGTAAGGCATTCACCAGTAGCGGATCCATTAGGTGGGGACTGAAGGACTCAAACCCCCCTCTCTCTAACATATGGGTATAATTGAATGGTCTTAAAGTATTTAAAATTTTTTTTCACCTGCCTATTAAGTTTAGTTCAGGAATTATTGTATAACAGAAGTGGCATCACTAAAGGACTTCCTTTTAGACTACACTAAAAGTTAGTCTTATTAATCGTACGCTCTTGCAACATTAACAAAATACAGGTTTAAAGGTTTGGCTGACCTTATATTCACCGAAAAGTATCTGGCAGCCGAGCTGTGTAAGACATGGAAGAATTTCCAAAGTTTTACAAGGAGACCAGCTATGTGTCGAATGAGCAAATAATACTTTGTGTGCATTTTTATTAAAAATTCTTAACAGCAATATCTAGCAGTTTTGTTGATGGTCTTAAACCATCTTCCCGATGAGCTAGAATTTTAGCTCAATTTTAATCATATAGCGTAGGATCGCATGGCAATGAAGAAAAGAAAAACGAGATATTAAAAAACAAATTACATAAATATTCATCATCATCATCATCACATCAACCGATAGACGTCCACTGCTGGACATAGGTCTTTTGTAGGGAGTTCCAAGTTCCACGATTCTGAGCCGCTTGGATCCAACGGCTACCTGCGACGCGCTTAATGTCGTCTGTCCACCTCGTTGGGGGTCGACCAACGCTGCGCTTACCAGTACGGGGCTGCCATTCCAGCACCTTGGGACCCCAACGTCCATCCTTTCTCCGAACTATGTGCCCGGCCCATTGCCACTTAAGCTTCGCGACTCGTTGAGCTATGTCGGTAACTTTGGTTCTTCTACGAATCTCCACATTTCTGATTCGATCGCGTAGAGATACTCCGAGCATAGCTCTCTCCATCGCCCGCTGAGTGACTCTAAGCCTTCTTATGAGGCCCATAGTTAACGACCATGTTTCAGAGCCATAGGTCATCACTGGCAACACGCACTGTTCGAAGACTTTCGTCTTCAGGCACTGAGGGATTTCTGACGAAAAGATGGCACGGAGTTTCCCGAACGCTGCCCATCCGAGTTGGATTCGGCGGTTCACCTCCTTCTCGAAATTAGACCTACCTAACTGGATCGTGTGTCCTAGGTATACGTATTCGTCAACAATTTCGAGTGCAGTGTTCTCAACGATTACTGGTTGAAGCGGAACATGAGCATTAGACATAATCTTCGTCTTGCTCATGTTCATTCGTAGGCCAACCTGTTGAGAAGCTCTGCTGAGGCCATCGAGCATCGTATTTAGGTCTCCCAGAGTCTCTGCCATTATGACTACATCGTCGGCAAACCGAAGTTGAGTGATGTACTCGCCGTTAATGTTGATGCCAAGTCCGTTCCATTCCAGAAGCTTAAAGACGTCCTCCAACGCAGCGGTAAATAGTTTCGGGGAGATAACATCTCCCTGTCGCACGCCTCGCTGCAATTTGATAGGTCTCGTAGTCTGATCCTGTATACGAACTGACATAGTGGCGTTTTTGTACAAACACTGCAACACTTGGATATACCGGTAGTCAATTCGGCATCTCTGCAGTGACCTAAACACAGCCCAAGTTTCCACCGAATCAAAGGCTTTTTCATAGTCCACAAACGCTAAGCAAAGTGGCCGGTTATACTCTTCAGTCTTCTGTATAACCTGCCGCAGCGTATGAATGTGGTCTATGGTACTAAAGCCCTTACGGAAACCGGCTTGTTCGGGAGGCTGGAAGTCATCAAACCTACGAGCGAGACGATTCGTAATGACTCTCGAAAACAGCTTGTAGATATGACTCAGCAGCGAGATGGGTCTGTAATTCTTCAACAAGGTATTATCACCTTTTTTGAAGAACAGAACCACCACACTCCTGTGCCATGCCTCTGGCGTTGTGCCTTGGTGAATAACGGAATCAAACAATCGCTGAAGGACTTTCAGTATCGGTTTTCCACCTGCCTTCAGGAGTTCTGCCGTTATTCCGTCATCACCCGGCGCCTTGCCATTTTTAAGCTGCTTGAGAGCCACACTAATCTCGTATAGGCTGACGTCTGGGATATCTTCGGTATAGTGTCGAGTTAATTTGGCTCTAGGATCCTTAGCCAAATCTTCAACAGGCGTCTGTACTGTGGTGTACAACTGTCCATAAAAGTTCTCAACCTCACCCAAGATCTCAGGTTTGGAAGAGACAAGACTACCATTATTGGTCTTCAGTCGCATCAACTGGCTCTGACCGATAGACAGATCTCTAGCGAACACTTTAGAGCCTCTGTTTTGCTCGATGGCATTTTTAATACGCTCTGTATTGAAGTGCCGCATATCACGAGTCTGTGATTTAGAGATCTGCCTATTAATCCGCCGGTAAGCGGACGCGTCTGCTATAGACTGTAGTCTCATCTCTTGCCTCTCCGTCATAAGCTTGAGTGTATTGGTTGAGAACCTATTGGCCTTGTTTCTACGGTGGGCCTTGTAGAATTTGGACCCGACTGTTTGGACAGTTTCCACCAGCCTGTTGTTCAAATAAATAAATAACATAAATATTTAACATAAATATTACATAGAGCTTACCTTTTTATAGTCATTTCTCAGGTGAGTCAAGCCCCTCTCAAACCAGAATCCTGGATCCTCCACTGTCATAAGTTAACCTATGCCAAAAACAGCGTACCTGTAGCACATAGGTATGCCTACCATGAAAGGCATGCGAGGATATATTTTGGGTACGGTATTAATTGACTGCTGCGTTTATCTAACCTTAACCGTGTTCGAAAACAGATATACGAGTATATCACGACATCGGTAGTCAAAGTCAAAACTTTATATATTCAAATATTAAGGTACTTTTGTATACCTATGTGTATTGAGACGATGGTAAGTAAGTATATTCGAAGCTTTGAGGTTTCCAAACTCTCCTATTCGAAACCTTGAAACCCACGTATTTTACTTCTTGTGGGTTGTTGCTGGACGAACGAATTTAACGGGCTGGGTATTATTTTTGCTATTACCATGTATCACTTTTACATAGTTGCCACTTAAAACAAAAAATCCTGTACAATGTGTACGAGCCAAAATAATTGGTTTGAAGGATTTGGAATTTGCGTTGTCTGTTACGCATGCCTCAGGGAAATTTAAAAAAAGTTATATTTTTTTTGTCTTCTTATCAATGACCTGTGTTGTGAACACATGGACTTTCTGTTTAGTGTCCCCATACAAATGAAAGATTTAATTTTGCCCCCATTTAAAGCGCTAACTGTGATCCAATTCCACTCCAATCCAATTTCCACTGGAAACTCGCATAACAGCCTTTTACTTACAGCGCCAAAATGACGTCAATCAATAGCAGCCTGTCAAATGATAATCATAGAGGTCAGTGTTGCCTGTTTTTTATCCGTAACAAAGTGTTGTACATTTTTATATTTCGAGACAAGAGTTTTAAATGTGGAATGCTACAGAGCATTTACTCCAATTGAATTTTAAAAATAGAACGCGCCTCAGCTCATCAGTAATCAGTGCGCGCGCTCGGAGTCGGCGCGAACCTTCAGCAGAACAATAACTAGTTGTTCGCCCGGTGTCGGTGTCGAAACACGAGGTCGCACGAAGGTGAGCCGATTGCTAACACGTCGCTCACGACACACATACACACCCCACACATCACGTGCTAACCACACATTGATACTTTTACCGTACATAGCATACATTGCTAGTATCTCTTTTAAAATGAAGCAGAGCTCTGTATGAAAGCGGCAATGGATGGGCAAGCTAGCGATAGACAGCACGTATACATATAGATAGCGTTCGACACGCAAGCAAAACACGCTGTTGAAAATTTCAACGTAACGACAGCAAAAAAGATATGTTGTTATTGTGTTTATTACACTTTAACATTACTTATATAGTAATTATCTTTGTTTATTTCAATTTTATTTAGGCTGTAGGTAGGTCTTACGGGTTCCCCGGGCGTCACAAAGCCAACAAGAGGGGCATGTCGTGGTGGTTATTGTTTTGGGCATAGAAGTTGGAGTCCCCCATAAGCTCCGTCCCGCCCAAGGGTCGGAGGTAGCAATAAAGCTTTTCCACCACGGCAAAAAAAAATTAGGTCTTGCTAGAAAGAATTAAGACTAAATAGTAGTTTCTAAATTGGTTTTGCTGTCTGAAAAGAGTATTAAAAAATTAAGGTCACCATACTGATGACGTGACGTTTTTTAGCTTTGGCATAAAACTTGATGTTAATCAATGAGTACCTATTTTCGAGGTTCAGTTGATTAAAAATAACTGCCAAAAAGGACATTATTATAAAATGCTTGCTTGTAACAGTGGTTACAAACTCTAAATACGCTACGATTTCACACGAAAACTGTTTGAATTAAATTTTAACAATTAAATTTCATCACATTGGTTATAAAGATGCATGCATTTGAATTAATGTCATTGTCATATTACACTTGACACTTCAGCCATCTACCAGTGATATCATCAGCCACTTATCAGTGATATTATAAAAAAAAATGTTTGCACAACGCTTTTGACGCGCTTTGCGTTTCAGAAATCCAATTTATAGTTTCTTTTTCTCCGTCTCGAATATCTTTATTTTCTTTCATGTAACGTAGTGTGCCTTCAAGTGAGACGTCATTTAGATTCCACCCTTAGTAGTAGAAGTATACAATACCGCCATTCTTATTTCTGCTGTCAAGCATTATTGCAGTGTTCTGGTCCGAAGGGCATCGGTGCTACATGACATGACTTCACGACATGTTCTCTCCATGCTCTGCGAAGTTTTGCTATAAATTATAGGTAACATAGGCACCATCAGGCGGACCATAAGCTTGGTCCGTCAAATCCTACTAATATAAGCACCTACCCTTCAAGAAGCAACCAGTCTACCTTTACGCCCTAAAGAAGCGCCCTAAGAAGACCAGTCGACATGATTTCTGTCATAGAGTTAGTTGAAAGGACGGAGAGTAATATAGGCTTTTTATACCAGGAAAACAAACGAGTAACACGGGAGACCAGAGAAAATTAAGAATCGAGCCCGAAACCTCCAGCTTAAAACCACAGTGATCACGCAAGTTAGTTCTATTGAATCGTGGTTCTTAGTTTTAGCGAAATTAAATATCTTAGTTCACATTCCTTACGAAAGTTGATAGCTGGTAAGTTAGTTAGGGCTAGCTGTGGCTACAAATAAAAAACAATGCAAAAGCACCAAACATGTTCTCTTTCAGTACTATTTTTAGCGTATAATAATCATGTAAACAAAAGGGTCAGCATTCGTGACTTGGCAAAGATGCGATTTTTTTTTATGGAACCCCTATTGTTACGGCGTTAACGCGAGCGAGATGCATTTCCCCTAAAGTTGTGATGAATGTGATCATCAATGTTGTGATCATGCAAGGGAGTAAAAAAATATGTTTTTTTTGTCAACTCTACTTTAGTGCTGGCGGCTCAATAGGGTGTCATTTGCATTGGTAATGGCGGTGTATTGGTAAACAGAGCGATTTGCCTCCAGCGCCCGCCGGCCTCGCCGCTCGCGCACCGATAACAACCTCTGCTATCACGAACAGCAGCCTATAATAGTAGCTATATTACAAGTATAACCTATTTTAGGCTATAATTAAAAGCTATGTTTTAATTAGAGCCTAAAATAGGTTATACTAGCAAGAGTTCAATGCTTTATAACAAAATTAATACAAAAATATCTATTTACTCACGAAAATGTAAAATTGAATTAAAGTATTGGCTTGTTAACCTAACTTATGATGACACTGAAAACTTTATTCAACAATACATACAATCACACACTCACATACACATACACATACAAATACGCGCACGCACACACTCCTTTTTTTTTAAGTACAATTAATTATATTTAAAAAAATAATCTTATGGATGCATTTATGTAAATGTACAAAAAATAAATAAAAAAATTAGATTTTATCAAAGAATTCAATTGATTTTAATTTAAAAGGTTTTTAGGTTTCTATATTTAAAAATAATAAAAAAAAAAACTGCGACTCTGTCTTGCACTATAGCAGTATTATCGAATTTGGGTTTCATGATACACATTACCTTATGTTCGCCTTATTTTGTACTATTTTTAACTTACCGTGTAAATGTTCATTGAAATAAACTTATTATTATACCTTTACTTGTGAAAGTAGGCAAAGATTTTATTTTAATTCTGTGACGCCATCATTATCTACTCATGACCGGCTTACTACGGGGCAGGGACCTCCCCCCGCATAGGGCCTAAGCTCTTTTCGTTTGGAAATTATAATAGCTTAGAGCGTAGTCCCTAATCCACGCTGCCCAAGTGTAGATAGACTGTTTGTTTTAATACAATGACAACAAATCTCAAACATGGTTTGCCATCACCGTCAGCATCATTAAAAAATTCAATATTCCTTTATTTCTGGTATATCTGTTTGTAGTGACTCTACCAAGCAGATTCCACCGAGAAGAAGCCGGCAAGAAACTCAGCAGTTGCTCTTTTTCATTACTAAACTTTTACCGGCCCACTATCAAATAAAAATTTTTTTTTATCATGTTTATTCATGTAGACCTCATCACATTCACAACATGTTACCACTAATGTTAGGTGATGGTGATAACTACATTCGTTAACTTAAAGCTAAAGTTAGGAGAGTTACAAACGCGCCCTGGTCTAAGAATAACTCACAAAAAAACTAGCCAGGTTTTATCGGAAACAAGTGTTTACATATTACACGTACACTTATTGGTAGACTTCCCAGGCTTTTGAAAAATTATGGCGAACTCTCAAGCTTGCGAGTTTTATCACGATGTTTTCCATCGTTAAAGCAAGTTTAGTTGCTAAGACGCATTACTCTATAGTTTTATGAGTGTGTCGGGAATCAAACCTGGTCCCCGGTACAAGAGAGGTCGACTGTCTCACTCGTATCCTTAGATCATCATCAGAATATTGTACGCCGTAGTGTTTTGCAACTATCCTAAAACGAGAGTGACTCCGAGGTATCCAATTCTTCTACTTCGGCCAATCACGACATTATTCCTCTAACCAGCTCATCTCCTGATTAGTTGCAAACCATCGTGAACGCGTGGCTCGATGCGTAGCTTGTCAACAAATAAGATATTTAACCTGCAGTCTGACATACGCGCAAAACTGGAAGGATAATAAACGCAGTTTGAGAAACTCATGTCCCATAACCTATCAGATCACGCTGATCGCAGGACAAAGTGTACGTGGAAATGCACTTTGTGGGATCGGTGGGATAATGCAATAGCTAAACTAAAGTATGGCAACACCAAGGGGTCCAGGCTACATCTTTCTCCCCGGGGAATGGGTAAAATGTAATTTTCTCCTACAGCTTGGAGTTGATAACTCCCCGAGTATTGGCGCAGAAGTGGAATTAATATCCAAATATACTTCTAATTAACGGAGGGTAAACTTCACCTATTCCCCGTTGAAGTGCTTTGGCAGGTTAATTTGGCAGACACATTAATTTTATCCCCTGTCAGATGATATACTCTGTGCTCTGTTGTACTCAGTAGCGTGAAAGTTTGGGTCGTGCGACCTATACGCACCCGTTTGAGACGGAGTTCTGTATTGGTCCCACTGAAGACGCATATTTTCACGGCAACTGGAACTCAAACTACGCGCAACAGAGCAACACTTCACAGGGCATACAAGGAGCAAGTCCTGCAACGTGCAGCAGTGTCCATCAACTTGAGACGTAGGTGTTAAGTCTCATTTTCCTGTAATAACACCGGCAACCGCGTCCTACAGCCCGACACAGCATTGCAACAGGGGTAGAAATGAGCATTGCGATAGAACTTCCCTGGGCGAGATCTGTCACAAAATGGTAATACTACTAAAACTTAAATTTGCATTCCTCGGACAAACGTTGACTTTTGTGACCTGGTAGGCATTTCACATGAGCAGTGGCAGTGGGTATGCACAGGGTATGCAGATGTTATAAAATGAAAATAAAACTCCAGTAAGAGTTATAAAAAAAACTTAACGATAGGCATTTTAAGAGTTATAAAACCCTACCCTTAAGTATTTATAACTCCTACTAGTGATTTTCTTCATTATATATCATACGGGTGTCGGGCTGTAGGACGCGGTTGCCGGTGTTATTACAGGAAAATGAGACTTAACACCTACGTCTCAAGTTGATGGACACTGCTGCACGTTGCAGGACTTGCTCCTTGTATGCCCTGTGAAGTGTTGCTCTATTGCGCGTAGTTTGAGTTCCAGTTGCCGTGAAAATATGCGTCTTCAGTGGGACCAATACAGAACTCCGTCTCAAACGGGTGCGTATAGGTCGCACGACCCAAACTTGCACGCTACTGGACATGAGCATGGCTGGCGTTATCCATCCCAAGTACGGAAACATGTATATGTAAAGAAGAAAGCGGTTATTACTGACAAATTCTGGCGGCTACGCTTTTTTCTGGTTACTTTTTCACTACGAGGTGAAAAAGTAACCAGAAAAAAGGGCCAGAAAGTAGCTCAATCTGAAGACGCCTCTAGTGGGTATGAAGTTAGTTAAGCCGTATATGTCATTGTAGCCAACTTTGCTATGTTTACTACATCTATCGAATGTTCCTACTCAGAGAAACAGCGGAAATAAGGATTTTCTGCAGGATGATCTATCATATATCAAAAGGGTGATTGATAGCTTAGTGGGTAAGGCTTCGGCTTTACTTTCGTGGAGACCGAGTTCGAGCCGCGGCACGCACCACTGATTGTTCGAAGTTATGTGCGTTTTCAATTTGAAAAATTTAAATATCACTTGCTTTAAACGTCGAAGGAAAACATCGCGATGCATACCTGAGAGATTTTCAGCGGCGTGTGAAGTTTACCAATCTGCACATGGCCAGCGTGGCCATGGCCAACTCTGGTGACATCTGTATTCTTATCTGCCGTCACAACACGGCCTACTCTAGTTATACTTCTCATCATTTCTAACGTGATCATGCAAAAATGATAGGTAGGTAGCTCTTTCCATCACTGTATTGGCTAAAGATGGACAACCTCTGACTTGGTGAGCAGAGATATTGATGCACAGGTAAATTCACTGATCAGTTATATAAATAGCTATGGATGGAATTTCACATCTTCCTTCGCCCATATTATTTATGTGAAGCTATTTTAACCCGTCATCTCGTAAATTCGTTTTATTGCCTTCGAACCCTAAACTTTTACGAGTACATCATCGTTACTTTATTTTCGTTACGGTTGTATTTTTAACAGCTATAATATATTTTTTTTAGATTAAGTATATTTTCCATGCAGGCATAGTACGTTCAGGTTTGCTGGTAGATATAGGTACTTATGACCGATTTTGATGGCTGCTCTTAAGTAGCAGAATATTTGAAGCAATACTTTTTATTTACTACTGTCCTAGTATTATTGCTGCACCTTGTATAATTACGCTTTGATTGCAGCAATCACAAATAATAATATAATAATAATTATTTATTATCAGGCAATAGTCCCATAGAATTGATATAATAAAAATTTATTCAACTTATAATAAAAAAAATAAAATAATAAATATACTACGACAATACACACATCGCCATCTAGCCCCAAAGTAAGCGTAGCTTGTATTATGGGTACTAAGATGACTGATGAATATTATTATGAATAATATACATAAATACTTAAAATATACATATAAACACCCAGACACTGAACAACATTAATGCTCATCACACAAACATTTTCCAGTTGTGGGAATCGAACCCACGGCCTCGGGCTCAGAAAGCAGGGTCGCTGCAAACTGTGCCAATCGGCCATCACTTAAAACCTAAAATTTTTATTTATCTAATTACAAATCTTGAGATCGAAGATTAAATAAAAAAGAATTTAACTAACTAGGTATATATTTTGATCTGAAACTTTGGATAAGATTGATTTTAAATTAAATTTAAACAATAAAAAAATATTGTATATTAATACATCTTTTGCGCTGAAGAAAAAGGGCACTCGAACAATTTTCACGTATTTTTTTTTTGTTTTTCAATATTTTTCTTTTTGTTTTTCAAGGGCCTAGCCTACCTTATATATACGAGTAGGTACCTCGTTCTAGAAAATAAAAGATATTTAAAATGGTTTTGAGTTAAGTGAGAGAGAGTTGTGTAGTTTTTTGACTAATTTGTTTAATAGAAAGAATATTGCCGAGATTTCATTACTCTTCTTAAATATAGTTCAACGGGTGCATATCACGATAATATTTCGGGATTTGTCGATATTTTGACATAGTTGCATGGTTCGTGGTCCGTGGCGTGCACTGGGTTTCTTACCAGGGTATGCATAGAGCAGGAAAAATTAGTAAAACGGCAAAAATTCTTCTCCTATACGAATTATAAGTATGTCAATTTTAGGGTAGGCAATGCTTTTGTGCACGTATGAAGTGCACATCACTTTTTTCATTTTGGTTTTCATTACTCTACTTTCCAGAAAGTATTCCTTTTCCAAATAACCAGACGCGCGGATACGTTTAGGACATCCTTTAGCATTTGCATAAGTCTGGTAGGAGGATTCGGTCGTAGCTAGTTACCTAGATATATACAAAGACATAAAAAACACTTAAACGGCGTAAAACAATAAGTAACATGTTAACATAAGTTTTTAGTTACTTTGAATCTTACCTAATGATAAGTGATAATGCAGTCTGATATGGTAGCGGGCTAACCTGATCATCTTCATCATCACTTACCACCAGGTGAGATTGAACTCTGGGATAAATTATATATTGGAATGGTTACCTTTTTCATTCATAATTGTTGTTATCTTTCAAAGAAATCCCTACTCGTACCTACCTACATAAACTTTATTATACAAACCTAATACATAGTAAAACATAATATATCACATAAAAGTTTTATTTCCACTCAATTTCCGCTCGATTAGCGGCATGGGTTTATTTATACCTGCATATACCCCTAGCAGGGAGCCCATTAGCATCTTAGACTGCACTTACCAACAGGTGAGCATGCTGTCATAGGTTAACTAGTAAGTAGGAAAAAAACATTGTCACTGAGATTAGTAACGTAAATGTTAAGACAAAGCCAAACCGCGGCGTCCATTTTGCGTATTAAGAAGCGTTCATGTTTGCGTCTAGCGTGCGACCGATCACAAGTAAAACGCATTCGAGCCGGCATCTTGTGAGTATTTATTTTTTTATTTGCCCCTGAGAACCTTCTCGTCACGATGTTTTCCTTCACCGTTAATATTTCATTGCTTAAATAAAAAACGCACATAGCTCCGAATAGTTAGAGGTATTGTCGCGAAACTCCTAAACATCTGGACATATTTGGAGCAAATTTCGTGTGTATATCAATATAATAGTGTGTATATCTATAAATTTCTGGATAGTTAGAAAACCCAGTTAAACCCGGTAGGTAGCGCTGCTTCAACGCGCAAAACGACGTCTGTCGGATCTGGATATTATTATTATCATAACTTCGGTGCTTCGTCATACTTTAACCAGCCCGTCGAGCCAGGGCGATTTTTATGGGACAACCCTCCCGTTGGGAGAGGCCTTTAGTCCACAAGTGGCTATTGATGTTGATGATGAGTCTTTTTGTCGAACAAGACATTTTTTAACGAGCCTATAAATAAATATGTTTGTGTTTTCTATTTCTTTTATATGTTTCGCAATATTTGTATTTTTCTATTGACATTGGATGTAGGTGCTGTGAATTACTGGTCGCTAGTTTGACGCGGCAAGTGACCCTCGCCTTAGTGATAGTTAATTTAAGATAATGTCATGTAGTTTCTCACGAGAGCTCGTCAGTCGTGACGTTAGTTTCATGCCGCCGAATGGAAATGTGCACGGTTGATGCGCGTGCGCCGCGCAAACCGCAGGAGAAAGCGGAGTTTCACTTCGCGCCGCCACTCGCGAAAGTGTCGCTCGGTGGTATCTAACAATACTTACCAGCACGGGTTTGCTGAACCGGAGTAACCCTCATTATGAAATATTAAAGTGGTGATAGCCCAGTGGTTAGGGCTTCGGTATCCCTTTGGGAGGGACCGAGGTTGATCCCGGCACGCACTTCTAACACTTCGGGTTAAGCTAATAAATTATCACTTGCTTTAATGGTGAAGGAAAACATTGTGAGGAATCTGCATGCCTGAAGGTCCTCTATAGTCAGGCCCAGCGTGGTAGACTCCGGGATAAACCCTTCTAATGAGCTAGCTGTACGAAAACCGTGCTATATAGTGGGCCGGAAATGTGTTGTAATTTACTCGTATGTACTTAAACCGCACAAAAACTGTTCTAAAACTTCAGCTTTGCAGATTGTTTGCTTTTTTTCGGATTTTGAGCAGATTTACTCTAATGATTTAAACAGCGTAACGCGGGCTTGTTGGCGAGCCTCGGAATGAGGCTCTGCCTCCCTCGATTTGAACCCTAGGGTTCGAGTGTGTGCGGTTCAAATTCACACCGTGTCTTAAATAATTGATATTACCTAATAGAAAAAAAGATAAACTTAAATAAGAGGACAACAAGACAAACGTGTCCATTTTGTGGCTAAGTGTCACCAATATGCTAAGAGGTTCGTTATTCAAATCGGAAAGGTTAAATTCATTGAGTAACATTTGGAAAACGTGATACAAAGCAAGCTTTGCGCCACGAAGATGAGTTGGTTCATCGACTGATGAAGAAATTCAGGCAACCGACGAGCGAAAACAGTTCAATGGGTATGTGCAATGACCTACGATTGCGTTAACGCCTTTTTACTGATTATTTATTATTTGAAATAGTGCCCTATTGTGAGTGTTTAATAAGAATAATTATATATATAAAAAAACAATTAAACAAGAAATTTAAATTGTATTAAAAGTTAAGTCTTGAGAAATGAATACTAAGTACCTACTCTAATCAATAAATCACATTTTTACACGCAAAATTAAAAACAAATTGGATGATTAGATCATTGGATAATGAAGCATTTCATTAAGGTCTCCATAAACGAAGCAAAATCGCAAGCAAGGGATTGCCAGTGCGGGTAAACTACATCGTAGGCGATTTCGAAGGTTGCATGCAATTTGGCGCGGAAGAGGCTGAGGAAGAGTCACGACAGCGGACAGACTTGTCGTTTCAAAAGTGCTTATGGAGCCTACTTGAAATCCAATAAATTCATTTTGAATTCTAATTTAGTTGGGTTTTTAAGTGGATAAGTACAATGTCAACAAGTAGACGGCATATTTTATACGTTTCATGAAATAAAAACCCTTGACGCAAAACGTCGGCTTCAGCTTTCTCTCATTAAAAACATAACTATCCATCATGAGTGCCACAATCTTTAGTTCCAAACCAGTTTATGTACAATTTGCGGTTAGAAGCAGCAGCACTTTTGTGTCATTTTTTTATTAGCCATCGCATCGGAACGCTAAATACCTTGGTGGCAAAACTTTGCTGGTTTGGGTGGTATTTAGCTTTCACCCATAGCTTCAAACCAGACCAGAGAAAATTCAGAATTTATGTATTGCAAAATCGAAATCGTGGACGAAACTGGGACCTCTAACTTCTATGAGTAGTTAAGGATTTTCAGGGACAATATCCGGGACAAAGGGCTTCATGCTCCCGGGGCTAGACAACTCGCTGATGCTGATGAATTTCTTGTAAAAAAGTGTGTGTCAGCTCCAACGCACGACTGGAGTTAACTCCTTAAGTACGATTGTCGAAACATACACAAAAAGAGTTTATTTAGCTGAATAAAGATTAATACCATATGAAAGGGTAAATTAAAAATCCTGTGCAATTTATTCTCACGGCGGAAGTGTACTTCTTAAAAGTAGCGTACGGGAGATTGAGGTGGTTGTAGAGTATCAGAACTATTCGGATAAATGTAATGTTTATTATTTCGTTTCAATGGTAACAAGAATAGGAAAAAAAAAGGAATAATGTTTTCCTTAGTAACTTAAATAGGAAAAATAAGTTAAAAAACGAAAGCGACGTTGCATGTTTGCGCATCACAGTTGCCGGGCATGCAACGTCGCAAAGCGAAAACGTAACGAGGTCATTCATCAGTAGATTTCTACTATATATGAAAATCGATTCTTAAGGAGTAAACTCCAAAAACTTCTCACTTCTTAGGTCACAGAGTTCCTCACTGGGAGTTTTAAAGAGTTTTCAGTCATAATACCGGAACCGAACTAATCGCGCTCTCCAAAGCACGGGGGTAGAATTGGTGCTGATGCTGTTGAATTTGAATTATTTCAAGTGAACAAGTAAATATGTAACAGTTCTTTTTACTAGACCCACAATCAAACGCCTTTATAGGGACATATCATCAGAAGAAAATATGTATTGACAAACGAGTTACGCCCGTTTACACTAGCGAAGTTTAAGGCAATGCATAAATAAGAAACGCCTAATCTTGCAAGATTCTTACTTATGCATACATCGAACGATGGTGAAAATTATTTCACCAATCGATGGTGAAAATTTTTCGTTTATGGACATCGTCTAAATCATTAGGCATTCGATTTAGACGATACCTAGGTTTTCTGAAAACGAGAATAAGCGAGTAATAGGTAAATCAAATCTATTTCCAGCCACATGAATACTCAGTGCGGTTAGCACTTTACTCGCTCAGGGCTATTTCCTAAACATTGTTATTCCATTGTCGCGAAGAGGATGAACTTGTTTGCGTTTTGAATACTGAGTCGGATAATTAATCTAGATACAATATGTCGGAAGGAGCTGACAGGCAGTCACGAGTGTGCTTACATTTGCATTTGTTTACTTATTTACTGCCTAAGCCCATTTAAGATGCTGAATATTTGTAATGCGAGGTTCAAACAAGTTAGACTGCTTATTTTTAAATCTATAAAGTTCTTTACGGCAAAAATTTTGAAACCACCTACTTTTAATCTCTCTCTTTTTTAATAATGTTATTATTCTACCTTTCATTTGATACCTACATTGAGGGAAAACTGTTATATATATCTGTTACTAGCTGTTGCCCGCGACTTCGTCTGCGTTTGTTTTTGTTTTTCGAAAGACATGTGCCTCATAAATGTGACAGCACTTTATGAATTTAGGATAGCTAAGCCTTAAATGACGGTTTTGCTGCAGTCCGCTGAGGAGTTCTGTCCTCTATCTCCAATCACATTCATCAGATCTACACGAAATTTGGACAAAATAAAAAGATTTTTCGGCGTTATGGTGTAAAATCGTCAAACACTTTCTTCCCCTCTCCCAAAAGAACTGATCTTAATTTCGGGATAAAAAGCATCCTATTACTTCTAATACCTTCAGGAATATGTGTATAAAGTTTCGTGATGATCGGTTTAGTAGTTTTTGCGTGAAAGCGTAACAAACAAACTTACATTCACATTTATAATATTATCCCTCTGTTATACATATATATATATATATATCCCTTGAAAAGGGATATAATTAACAGGTCCACCTGCTAACATGGAATGCACGAAAACGTTGAATAAGAGAAGTTAACCCCCCGTTTATTAATACATATATCATCTTCATCATCATCATCTCATCAACCGATAGACGTCCACTGCCCGACATAGGTCTTTTGTA
This sequence comes from Pararge aegeria, assembly GCF_905163445.1. Taxonomy (NCBI): domain Eukaryota; kingdom Metazoa; phylum Arthropoda; class Insecta; order Lepidoptera; family Nymphalidae; genus Pararge; species Pararge aegeria. Next base: position 14,263,117 of record NC_053185.1, on the reverse strand, counting down.
GGGAGTTCCAAATTCCACGGTTCTGTGCCGCTTGGATCCAGCGGCTACCTGCGACGCGCTTAATGTCGTCTGTCCACCTCGTTGGGGGTCGTCGCTGCGCTTACCAGTTCGGGGCTGCCATTCCAGCACCTTGGGACCCCAACGTCCATCCTTTCTCCGAACTATGTGCCCGGCCCATTGCCACTTCAGCTTCGCGACTCGTTGAGCTATGTCGGTAACTGTGGTTCTTCTACGAATCTCAACATTTCTGATTCGATCGCGTAGAGCATAACTCTCCATCGCCGGCTGAGTGACTCTGAGCCTTCTTATGAGGCCCATAGTAAACGATCAAGTTTCAGAACCATAGGTCATCACTAACAACGCACTGTTCGAAGATTACATATATATTATTTGTATATTATTTCCACTTGTGCGCCAGTGCTCTGAGAGTTGATAAAGCTGTGGGAGAAGATACATTTTTATCCTATCCATGATAAAAATAATGATGACGGTGATGGCATCTACACATAAATAAACTATTAGCGCGGGAAACCTATCTATCTTTAAGATACCTTCGATCCGTCCTTCTCGAGTTGGGTGGAATTAACCAAGGCGAAACGGAAGCACCGTAACGATGTTCTTCGCTATCACTAGATGGCGCTGAAGCTATTCGTGCGACCAGTCTTTCTGTACAATAGGGAAACTTGGCTAGCCTTCACAACACGTCATGCACTTGCAGCACCTCAGCAGTAACTCAGACGCACGGAGATGCAAATACAGTGGATGTGTAAGGTTACAACACAAAGTGTTCAAGTGTTGTTCAAAGGGCTCAATGCTTGTGACATTCGAGATAAGAATCAAGAAGACGGTGATCACGTTTTATCGTTAAATCGGTAACTGGTGCTTCAAAAATACCAAAGTCAAAGTCAAATATTTTTTTAATTAAAATAGGCATATAGACGGCACTTCTGTCGCGCATTTAAGAAAGTAATATGTTTGTGTGATGAGCATGAATGTTTTTCAGTGTCTGGGTGTTTATATGTATATTCTAAGTGTTTATGTATATTATTTATAAAAATATTCATCAGTCATCTTAGTACCCATAACACAAGCTACGCTTACTTTGGGGCTAGATGGCGATGTGTGTATTGTCGTAGTATATTTATTTGCTAAACTCTGTTTGATGGAAAGTGAAAAACCATCGTCTGGTTTTTTACTTTCCATCAGACTTGGTTCGTCAATTACTACTATAAAAAAGACTGCAGACAGACAATAGACTAAAAAGTGGGATGCAAGACCAGACAAAATAGGCAAAAGTCAGAATGCACCCCAACTTATAGTCTCACCTCTCGTTGAAGAAGGCACAGGTAAAGCGATCAATCACTTAAAAGTAACAAGAAATTTGACTCTTTAATTTTGAAAGTGTGCCAAAAAACGAGCGTTGCCTAATTATCTCGACGGACTAATTAATATAATTTACTCGCAGTAAAAACGTCATAATTTCTTTTACCGTCATAAAACCACTTACCCTTAATGTGCATTTCGGTGTTTCGTGACCGCGTCGACACTGAAATAAAGATATACCTACTATAGAAATACATTTTGTGGTTTGCTATAGAGCTGGGGATTACTATCTAAGCAGTAATATTTTAAAATTGATGATGTTTTTTGATTCAGAATTATAATCTAGGAACGCCAAGGTGTGTAGTACCTATTGTTTTATTTAAGTAATACTGCTTTAAGCGACGGTCGTGTGTCTCCTGTTTTTGTTGTAATTATAAGCCTGCTTAACAATTAAGCATAATCGGCTTAACTGATAGGTACCTACTAAGTTTTAAGTTATAATATGTAATTCTGTAAAATTCTTCAGTACGTGCTTGTTTGTCACCTAACTCTTTATAACCGGCTGGATCGATTTGGATGGTATTCGAATGTCAATTGAACCTGTCGGCGGTACTGTCGGTAAGAAACAAATTGAAATAAAATATAAGTTTTTATTTGACGTTGCTCTTCCGGGCAAGACGACTTGTGTGGAGTCCGTTAGCTTTTTTAAATCTCATTTACACAAAATATTGTGTAAATGATCCGCTTAACAAAAGAGTATTTGGCTCAGTATTCACAACAAATAGAAAATTTAATAAAACTTATAACAAGTTAGACAAAACACCTTATCTACGAGATTACAAAGTGGCGATTGTGCTGCAATTTCTTGCTAAGATTCTGTCAGGTGTTACTTTTTTATTGTAAAGCGTGCCAAAAACATAAGTAAAAGTTAATAATTTTGTCTTGATTGTCTTCCCGAACGCCACCTTAATCCTTTTTAAACCGATTCCGCTTAATGAGCGCGACATAAAGCCGACAAAGGTGTTATGAATAAATAAGAAGGCAAGAATGAAGTAAAAAAATACAAAAAATCTTTTATTGATGTTGCGCCAGAGTCGTCTCGCTCTTCCGACGTGTTTCTTGATGCTATCTTGTTCTTGGAAGGTGGGTTTATGTCTCTCTCACTCTCATGCGGACTCGTATATCGCTATCCCTTTCTAAGGGCGATCGATACCACTAGACACCTACGACGATCAGTTGTAAGCACGTCACTGAAGGGCAGTACCGGATTAGTAACCGTTCAACTTTAGCTTTAAACATTATTTTATGACCAACTGTTCCCCGCGGTTTCACCCGCATGACCGATAATGTTAAATTGGCCGCGTGGATACCTATCGTATCTACCGTATTTTTTTTTATCTTCTAACTTATGCAACCAAGTAATTAATATGCTGTTAATGTAAATAATTTAGGATTAAGATTTTATTCGTAAAATTAAGATTTTAAGATATATTTTAAATATTTGTCGTCATAAAATGCGTCACTGTAGCTTATTAGAAAGAGATAGGTATACAGTTTAGCGGATTTTTTTTAAGTCTACTATTATTTTTTTCTACGCGATACCTACCTATTTTATTATGAATCACATCGGACCGTGGATAAAGTAGACAGTTTTTCGATCGGTTCTTCCTCTGGCTTGGTAAAAAAATACTATTAGGTATTTCAGACTGAAAACTTATTATTACTGAAATTAAATAAAGCTTTTGTTGCTTCTGAATAAAATAGTGAAACAATTATTAAAATCGGTTCCGTAATTAAATTTTAATCGATTACAAATAAATAAAGAAATGCATCTGCAGGGCAATGTTTCCGAGGGATTTTAATAGAGTTTAAGAAGGTATAATATAAGTAGCGATTCTCCAATGGACGGCTTCGCAACCTACCCATTCTTTGCGAATTTTTAATCAATAATTTGCGATCAAGGAAAGGAAGAAAGAATATTATCTTTATTACTATAAAGATAATATAAGCCGCACACTTCAATGCTTTAATACTTTGGACCTCAGATGCCACATAGCGCCTCCGCTAATTGAAAACACCGGGATTGGAGGATCACCAGGATAACGCTTGTCAGAACCGATCGTACCGATTCCGTTCAGTGAATGCAAAACATGGCTACATGAACAAACACAAAGGGAGCATTCCCAACTTTGGGCCAATGCAATAGATTGTAAACAAACCAAAGTAGCTTTCCCTAACCTAAACTAACATCTAACTAACAATCTACTCCGCCTGGATAGAAGCAAACTTAGGAAGGTGGTGGGACTCATAACAGGGCATAGCTCCTTAAACAGACATCTTTCCATTATAGGTGTCACCGACAGCCCTCTTTGCAGAGCATGCAAGGAGGCGAATGAAACACCTACGCATGTGATGCTGGAGTGCACAGGCGTGACAGAGCAACGCGAGATCTACCTGGTATCACCAGCCACTATCCCAGAAGTTCTCAGCAACCTGGGCGGTATGCTGGGATTCTGGAACGAGCTTGGATGGCTGGAGTAGCGAGCAACAATGGGAAATTTCACGTACAACAAGCGAAGCGCTTACGTGCGAAAACTGCCCAGAGAGAAGAGAAGAGAAAGCTTGTCATGTGAGACACAACCTAGTAAAAGGTTCCAGCTCAGCATTGCTTGATTCTACCGAAGCGAAGAGGCCGGCAAGAAACTCAGCCTTTTGCAATCACTATGATGCGTAGAGCTACCAAGCTGCCTTGTCTTTGAGAAATTCGTCAATAGGACCTCGACTTTGACTTTTTCATATGGTGATACCCCGAGGATAGCTATACCCATCGCCCGCTGAGTGACTCTGAGCCTTCTTAAGAGGACAATAGTAAGCGACCACATTTCGGAGCCATAAGTCATCACCGGCAACACGTACGTAACTAAAGTTATTGGACAATGTGGGATTTTGGATAAACAGAAGTCACTGAGTTTCCAGGACTGCTTAACGTACCTATTCACCAGGATATGAAGGAAGGGTCGCCCATCTAGATACCGGCTCGAGTCAAACTTGCCTAACCAGCCCATATAAATATTTAATGATTTGCTATATCGCTACAAAAATAAATGTAGATATTTCCTGTAAGGAAATAAACGATAGGATACAGGTTAACAAAATAAACGATAATACAAAACATATGCACAAAGGCGGCATTATCCTCCAGACAACCTTAGGTTTAAGAAACATATTAGGTACCTACATAAAACGGGCAATATTCAAATTTGCTAATTATATACATTACTCATATAATACATACTAATACTACATATTATATATATGTAAAACCTACATATATATATATATATATATGTAGTATAAGTATGTATATATTTATAAATATATATATATATATATATATATGTGTATGTTTGTTTTATAGCTGTTCGTAAAGTTTTATCACCCTTCGTTACACGTTGGTGTTGAGATAACTAATTGACAACTTTGACGCGAGCTAAATGACAACCAATAAAAGTAATCCGAATTGACTCTTCAAGTTTTATAATCAGTTAGCCTTTACACGCGCTTTATTCATATTATTTTATACCTACATATACTTACCCATAAATCAGTTTATGACTATATTGAGAGTTAATAGAGTTAACCACATCACTGGAGTAACTTACGTTTATCTCATTGAATAATAGTGAATTTATAATTCGATTTTACTGGATTCGACTCCTGAAAGGGCACGTCCATATTCCGAAAATATTTAATATATAAATTACTATAAGTATTATGTTTAACTTAACGCTTGATTGGTTTTAATTTAATTGCGACAATGCTGTCGGATTTTCAACTAGGTACCTACTATTTCTCAAAAATGTCTTAAATTGTGTCGTAGTTTAGATTAATTTTCTTACTTAGTTTAAAACTATCTTGTATTTACAACCTCAAATAATATCTATACTTATAATAAAACTGTAACTGGAAGATTTCTGTACATTTAATGTATTTTAAAAATTTTGATCAGGGGATTCTGTATAATCGATACTGAGTCCAAAACAGATTTTTATTGAATTTTTGTCTGTCTGTCTGTCTGTGTGTCCAGGCATCACGTGTAAACTACTGAAAGGATTTAAAAAAATTTGGTATAGTGGTAGCTGATATCCCGGGTCAACATAAAGGATACTTTTTATCCCGATAAACAATAAGCTTCCTCCGGGAAATGGGATGAAAATTTTTATCAATTTTACTTCATATCTCCGTTAAATTTGCACCGATTTTAATAATTCTTTTTTTATTAGACTGTGTGTACTACCAAGCATGTATTGCCTAATTTTAATGAAGATCTGATGAATATTGTCGGAGATCAAGGACATAATTCTTCACAGATAACTGCAAGTTGGACATATGGGACAACGATCGAATAGTAGGTACCTAGTTGAAATTCCGACAGCATTGTCGCAATTAAACTTAAACCAATCAAGCGTTAAGTTAAACATAATACCTATGGTAATTTATACATTAAATATTTCCGGAATATGGACGTGCCCTTTCAGGAGTCGAATCCAGTGAAATCGAATTATACATTGACTATTATTCAATGAGATAAACGTAAGTTACTCCAGTGATGTGGTTAACTCTATAAACTCTCAATATAGTCATAAACTGATTTATGGGTAAGTATATGTAGGTATAAAATAATATGCGTACCATCCTACTAATATTATAAATGTTATAAATGTTTTGTGAGAATAGATGTATGTATGGATAGATAGATGGATGGATGTTTGTTACGCATTAACGCCTCTACGAATAAACCGATTTCGCTAAAATTTGGCAGAGATACCTATAATAAAGTCTGGAATAGCATAGGCTTCTTTTAATCCCGCAAAAGTAAAAAGCTTTTACAGGCTAGCATCGCTATTTTTTCCGCATTTGTGTTTCAAAATCCGTTCAACGGAGTTTTAGATTGACGTGGTTTTTCGGACAGGCATAATTGAAATATTATTAAGCTTTTAAACTTTGTTTGGTTGAACGCGCTAATCTCAGAAAATGGTGTTTCGATTATAAGTTTTTTTTTTTGGATTGGTAGTATACTAATGGCTATATCACGCTACGACCAATGTCTACTATCATTAATGAAAAATGTTGCAAAAACTGCAAAAAATATCCTTTTTGAGAGACTCTGATGCGTTCGATGCGTGATCGTTACGCCGAACGGCGTACGTATATAGTAAGTATATCGGAGCTATCGAAATTGTTGTTTGTTTAAAGTTCTATAAAACAGTCTGCTATAACATACGACTATTTTTTTAAGTCGACTCATTCGCGGACGAAGTCGCGCGGGTCCGCTAGTAATAAAATAAAAATAATAAAATTTTACAAATTTATTACTCAATGTAATGAATGTTTGTGTGTAAAGTTTTAGTCACGCTCCTAAGTTAACGCCTATAAAAGCTTAGCATTAAGTTTGTGGCAACATTAAAGTTGATATCAAAAGATAAAATTAAGTAATACTAGGTAGTTAGTATTTTGTTTGGGCCTACTTGGCAAGTGAACAAACAAACAGAATAGTTATACGTATATAGTTGTGAATATAAACAAACAACAAAGTAACTTACTCTATGGACAAAGTTGTCCGTGCAAATTCACAACTTTTTCAACTTCTGGAACGTTCAGTTTTCCCCTCGTCCTTACGAGTTACGGTTAACTTTGTTCTTTGACAGTATGAAGTGCTAAAGCTTGTTAATAAACATTTTATTGAAGTGAACGATTCTTTGATTGTTTGTGATGAATTCTAACGCTCATTTGTTTTTTTTTCTCGTTACTTAGATACCCAAGCAGGTAATATTAATATTAAAAGTTATAATAAACTTTAAGTTTAGTTTAGGTTCTGCTGCATAAAATTAGAAATTAATTTAAGGGTAATTGTAAATCATTGCATAAAACAAATTATCAGATTAAATCCTTGAGATGTCTCTCAATAAGTTTATGTAAAACGAAAGCTTATAGAAAAATCCCATCAAAATATTAAGGATTGCATGAATGATAAAAAAGCTTGGATATGAATTGCTATTAATATTCGACTGTGCGATGATGATTAAAAAACCTCCGGCTAAGTTTGTTTTGGGCGTTTCTTAGACCAGGGTGCGTTTGGAACCCTCCTTGCTTTAGTTTTAAGTTAACGAATGTAGTTGGTACTTTCACCTAACATTAACGGGAACAATAGTACCTATATGTATGAACGCTGTATAAGTGAATTTTGAATATAATTAATTTGCCCAGATTTCAAATAAGATACAGATAAAATACCCCATGTTTTGGTTAGTATTATAAGCTGAACTCATTTATACCTATTTGTAACTTTCGGTCAATTTGCTTTTATAAGGTTATCTACATTTAAATAATAGAATAGTAATAGAACTAACCAAACCAACCTTTTACTAATGCAGGTACGTACCTACTTCATATAGGTTGAAACATTTTGACCGAACGGGATGGAAACTTAAAATGACACGCTAGGGTATCCTATGGAACGATCACGCTCTGATTCGTAATACAATTGCGTCTTCCTTATTCAGATCTAAATTAAAAAAAAATATTTTCATGTTAATGTTACATTCTTATTATTTTTTTATTTTGCCTTACGTTTATTTCTCTATATTTGCTATTTGAGACTAGAAACAAAATATGCACTTAAGTTAGAGTATTGTACGTAAGCTCCTTCTCGAAATCACTTCACTTCGCTTAATATTACAGAACGCGTATTATTTCATGGATGCTAATATTAACTCCCTGGATGTTAAAATAACCGGTCAACATACCCTATATTAGAAAATCCCAATACGTATAAGAATAACGCTGCTTCTTAAACTGGAGTCCCTACTCTCAATTTTTTTTTATGACTATAGTCCCAAAGTAAGCGTAGCTTATGTTATGTGTACTAAGATGACTGAAGAATATTTTTATGAATAATATACATAAATACTTATAATATATAGATAAACACCCGGACACTGAAAAACATTAATGTTCATCACACAAACATTTTCCAGTTGTGGGAATCGAACCCACGGGCTTGGACTCAGAAATCAGGGTCGCTGCCCACTGCGCCAGTCGGCAATCTAATAAAAAAATAGGTCTGCCAAAAAATAAAGTAAAGGTGGCAAAGAGTATGAAGGACCGTTTCCTTATAGATGACCAACTTGCCGATATTATAAAACAGAAACTATTTACGAGCATAACTTTACTTAGATACTTATAGCAACAACAATTGTCAGTTTAACAGACAAAAAGCAAAATAAATATCATTATTATCGTTATTGCATAGCTATGAAGCGAGGATGAGAGGTGACTGACAAAGCGGCACGTGACAGCAATTTATATGTGCTCCCCTTCATAACAATCTAGTGCCGTCCGTTTTTTTGTACCTACGTACCTACTTATCTGAATTGTGCTGTTATAAATCAATGTCGGCACCACTCATTAAAGGCTTGTAGGATAAGGGTTAACAAGCCGTTCAGGTATTACATACTAACGAAAAATTCACCATTATAATCACCATATTCATATCAACCCATTAATGGCCCACAGTGGCGTGCATAGAGGGTATGCACAGGGTATGCAAATGATATAAAATGATGAAAATCTCCAGTACGAGTTATAAACAAATTAAGGATAGGCATTGTATGAGTTATGAAAAGCCTACCCTTAAGTATTTATAACTCGTACTGGAGATTTTCTTCATTTTATATCATCTGCATACCCTGTGCAAGCCACTGCTGGCCCATTACAGAACACGGGTCTCTCCTCTGACAACTCGGCAATACACCCTCTACGCACGTTTCGCTCCGAAACCGGAGCATCATCAGGAGATGTTGACTTTACAATGATTAATTGTCTTTGTCTTAACAGATCCTCGGCAATACACCCTCTACGCACGTTTCGCTCCGAAACCGGAGCATCATCAGGAGATGTTGACTTTACAATGATTAATTGTCTTTGTCTTAACAATTAATCATTGTATAAATATATCATGGATTTCCGCAAAGTAACGCCTGCTTCTATACAATGCTCACCGTTGCAGCAAGTTATATTTTAATTATTAAAACGCACAAGTTAGAGGTGCGTGCTGGGATTCTAACTCGGCCCCCCGAAAGTAAAGTCGAGGTCCTGGCCACTGGGCTATAACCGCTTCAAATGTTTTTTACCAAATGTTAAAAGTACAGAAGAGCGAACAATAGAGCGTTTTTGTGACAGAGCTCATCTGGAAAAGTACTACTGTCATGGTTATTTGTGCTGCCAAGCTGCATTGCTGTGCTCTGGTCTGCCGAGCGAGTTTGCTAGTGTAATTACAGACTCATGAGGCTCAATAGTCAACACCTACGCCTCGCGTTGATGGGCACTGGTCGGTACGCGGTACAACAACCGTTGTAAAACAATGCTAATATTATTACAAACAATTCTGCTAGAAACCGAATTATCTACAAAGTAAGATTTAAATTTGTGCAGGCATTTGTATTAAGTTTAGTAAACTTATCGTATCTTGATGAAGTTGCCAAGGTACTGCAGCGCGTCAGTCGAACAGCCCGCTTTTGTATCCGATCAAATGGAAGGAGTTAAGGAAGGAGGAAGAGGTGCCCCAGGGCCCAGCCCAAAGATGTGAGCTGCATCCAGTTCTTCCTTGCTGCCTTAACGATATTATTATCGCGCCATTGAGTTGTCGGCCGAAGCTCTCCAATATATCCCGGCTCCACCGCCCATCCTCCACACAACTAACATTCAAAAACGCTCATACTTAATAAAAATTAAATTTTAATTATTATCTTCAAATTCGCAAAGGGACCCCTCTAGAAATTACCCTGGACTAGAATCCCCTTTGACGCTTTGGGATCGATCTCTAAACATTGGAAACTGTATCTTGTTACAACTAACTAAATATGATTTTACTTCATCGTTATCAAACCAATAACGGACCACCACAGGGCACATGTCTCCTTTCAGAATGAGAAGGGTTAAGGCCGCAGTCGACCACGCTGACCACGCGCAGATTCGTGGACTTCACACAACTTTGAGAACATTATGGATAACTCTCAGGCATATAAGTTTCCTTACGATGTTTTCGTTATAATAACATAAAGTCCACCAATCCGTACTGGGCCAGCGTGGTGGACTACGCCTTAACCCCTTCTCATTGTGGGAGGGGACCCGTGCCCTGTAGCGGGCCGGTACTGTTTCGATAAGATGATGATGAATATAATATAATGTAATATTAAATTCAATTGTCTTCCTTTACCGAATGTCAAAACGCCCGTAACTCCGAAAAGTTAAACGTGCCATCGATAATGTTACACCTTCGAACTGGGATATCCTGAAAGGGAGACTGAAGTTCTTACCAGTAGGTAATCATTACTGATTAACTTATCCAAGATCTAGGACTGTAAAGAAAAAACTGTCAGAAAATAAACAGCCCGAAAGATATAAATAAAACCGGCCTATAAATTAAAGTTAAGAAAAACAATGCCAGAAAGCAGTAATAAATTGAAATCCAAGTTGGTAATTGGGTGCTTAAAGGCGGAATTGCCAATTTGCCAATTACTGTGACCGCACCAGGGCGTTTAATTCCCGGACCGCGACGCTACCTGTTATCCGGTATCCCGCGGTACCCCCCGGAGTATTACTCCGCATTTATTTTACTACAAGATAAAATATTAATGCGGAGTAATACTAAACAACTACGGAAGTCCTGGGTTTGATTCCTGGAAAGGGCGAAGAAAAATTGTTTTGGGTGTTCTGTTCTAGTGCCAGTTGGGGTTTAGTAAAATGGTGTTGTCCAGTCGTACCTCGATGAGTACATTAAGCTATCGCTCTCGGTTATTATCACTAAGCTGTCATTACAAGTGTTGGAGTCCACGCACTCTCATTGCAGCATGGTGGGTCTTTGCTCTAAATACTTCTGTCCTATCAGAAAGTAGTGCCTGTATTAAGCACTGGGATATTAGTAAGCTCATGATGACGATTAGGTTATATTAATGTCTTTCAAAAATTCCTTTTTTGCTTGCAGTGATCATGGTTTCGAAAACCTGGTTGCTAACCAAGGGTCCCGTCAGAAAGAAGACATAGTGCGGAGAATGAGAACAAACGGAATAGAAAAGTCGCACAGAGCCGCTACAGTATCCAGATACTGTAGCGGCACAAAACACCGGTCATGGAAATCTCTATACAAAAGACCAGCAGTATACGTTCTTCGTTAAAGATTATAATGGTGATGGCGAGGAAACAATTACTATCATCTTAAACTGTACAAACTGGAAGTGAAAAGTATCTACATTAACAAGGTCTCGTATTATCGCTCGCTACCTTTTCTTTAACCACCTGCAAAAAATTTACTTTTAAATAATATGGTACATTTGTAACGCACTTTGAGATTGTATTTGCTAATTTTAAAACATTATTGTATTCTCGATTTAAGTGAACTAGTGTGTTCTTTTTGAGAAATAAATGTCTTTAAAATGAAGACCGCGGACCGGTAAAGATTGCGTGGGACGATCTCCTGCCGATTGAACAGACTGAGTAAAAAGGTAGCAGGAAGCGGTTGGATGAGAAATCGGAGGAACCAGTGTGGTGGCGCGCTCTCGGAAGGGCCTATATCAAGCGGAGGGCTAAAAGGATAAGGATAAAATAAAGTCTTGATGCCTGAAAACCGGTAGGAGAAGAGTTCTAAACATACTCCTAACTTACAAATAAGAGCAAAAGCGTTGCCTTATTGGTAGAATATCCATGGAAACAAGCTGCTTATTAATGTAGGTATAATAATATTAATGTTAGCCGGGTGCTCTACGCGGTATTGCCAATTATACTGTAACCGCATCATAGTGTTTAATTCCCGCGACGTTCACGGCTACACCCTAAGCTAAATACCTACTGGAATTTCACCCCTTTTCACCCCAATACAGTTTGTTTGCGATGGTAGAATAAAACATAGCAAACATGTAACATCGTCATCATCATCAATCCATTATGAGCACACTACAGGACACGGGTCACAGAATGACAAAGGTTTACGCTGTCATCACTCTGCTATGAGCGGATTGGTAGTCTTCACACGCCCTTGAGAACGTTATGGAGAACTCTCAAGCATGAGAAATTCACATAACTCCGGTAAGGTAAATGTGTTGAAGTGGAAATATTATCCAAGTAATATACGTGTAAATAATCAACGGTGGTGAACTTCTTCTTGTTGTGTATTAAAACCAAGAGATCCAGATACTGAACTGATTTATTGGTCACTTATACCAACATACCCACATGGTGCGGTCATTACAAAACTGCCTACATATTTCATACACATCAATTCTATTCCCGGTTGGCGTGATTTGGTAGGTGGTCACTTAAATTTTATTCCTTGTCAGCATGGCTAGCATGGGGAGTATACAATTATCGTCCCGGGGAAAGGACAGGGTATATAATCGGGGGATATATTTTTTTTCTCCTGCCTTTCCTAGCCTTGCACATACTAACCAAAAGCTAATCCTAAAGAATACAAGTCTGGTATTGACTTAACATTCAGAATATCTTAAAAGTTTTAATGGCTTTGCGGGTAGGTATATTTTTATTTCAAGAACTCCATGCAATGGGGGGGAAACTAAACAAGAACATGCCTACCTAGCAAACGATAAAAGGAAACCCCTTTACGTGCGGGTTTGTTAGAGCGAATTGGGAACGATTATTTTTTTAATGGTTTGTTGATATACATTCAAAAATATAAATACAAACTTACATTTTAAATAACTAAGATCAAAGTTATGCTACAAATACCTAAAATTTTACAACCGAGCCTTGCAATTTTATACTAGGCAGCATACCTAGTTAAATCCAAAATACCAAAAAAAAAAAAAATTATGCGTAGAATATTTTTTTATTACTTTACCATATATATATATATATGGTATTGACTGATTATCTGTCTATAATATGTTTGTCAATTACACAAACACATTTGACCAATACAAATATTCCTTAGCTTGATTATTTTAAAAATTGTATGCATATGTTTTGACGATAACAACGTTGCCAAGCAATTACAGAATTACAGATTACGGATATTTTGAATACTGAAAATGGACTTAAAGGAATACAAAATCTATTTACACTTAATATTATATATTATTCTTAAATGTATAAAGGTATATTAATTCATTAGCTATACTACTAAATATACAAATATTTTGATACAATTTCAAAGGATTTTATCCAACGAAATACGATGTACAAAAATAAAACTAATAAAATAAAGTTTCTACTCGTATCGTATTTCGATAGAAAGAAAACATTTTAAAATGATAAATATAATGTAGTCCGTTAAGCTTTTTATACATTAAATAACACCTATAAGAAAAGTAAAGATACTAAATTCGTCCTAACAGATAGTTACCTTTTGTATTTCCCCTCACCCTCCAGAACGGCGCGGAGGGCGAGCTTGTTATCAGATGCAGTGGTTACCTACAGGTAAAATGCTTGTGAGACTTGTTTGTGCCAGTTACATGAGTGTATCGGGGTGGGTGGTGGTCCTGAGAATACATCCCAATTAACAACTACCAAGAGTTAACAATATCCACAATAATAATAATACTTAACAATTAAGGAAAAAGTATCTAAATTCTTGGACCTTGCTCACGAGATTACCGCCATGTGGGGCGTTGAGTCGACCGTTGTTGTTCCGATCGTCGTTTCAGTAAATGGTCTTCTCGCGAAAAGCTTCAACCAACATCTTAAGAAGCTTTCGCTTGGTTGTTTGACCAAGGGTCGGATACAGAAATCAGTAATCCTTGAAACGGCACGTATTGTGAGGAGGCTCACTCTGGAGTCCTCCGGTTGCTTGGGTACTCAAAGGCCCCACAGGCCACAAGGAACCAGGCAGCGGTTGGAGAATTCGGAGGAAAATGGGTGTTGGCGGTTATTTTTCTTGTATAATTTAAGTCGAAAATTAAAAAAAAAAAGTATATAAATAAATTATAGAAAACAATAATAATAAAAGTCGTTCATTAACTATCTTATAAATTATAGTTTAACTTATTGTCTTATAGTGTACCAACCTAATACAAATTAAAATACAAGCTATACAGGAGCATTGTTGCGGGCTTGTTAGCTTGCCTTTGGTGGTTGTTTGTTGTTATTTAATTAAAGGATAGGTACAGATTTTAAATTCATAGTAACTTCTTTACCAAAAGGTACACGTTTCAAATCCCCCCCCCCCCCAGGTGCAGGGGGGGAGTTGAGTGGTAGTTAACTACAGTTACTGTGCTTTGACAGGTAACTTTTTTATGCCACTTGTATACGTGAATCGGGTTATAAGGCGATGGTGATAAACATACCAACTACTCCAAGTAGCGAGTACTCTATTTGAGCTGAATATGCGCTGTTTTATAGCGCTTACAATGCAAACTTTTTAAGCAATGAGTGCATCGCAACTAGTAACTTTGACCCATATCAATGATTTATTATTTTTTACCTTAAAAAATTGTATAATATCAAATTGTTTATTGAGACGGGTTCTGCCTGAAATATAAGGGTAGGGTGTCATGACCACGATAGACTAAACCGGCAGATGATGAGAACATCATATTTTATTATATGCATGTATGAAGTGCAAAGTACTGTGTGGTACTACTAAAATATCCCAAGCACCAAGAAGAGTTGACAATAAGAAATCTATTAGAACTTTATAATGGTTAAATAGCGTACTACAGCTGTAGAACCGCGACTCTTTCTAAAGTAATAATAAAGTATAGTAAAGATGTTTATTGTTTACACCTAAGGTAAGCTAGTTAGCCTACCTTAGCTGTCTTTCCGCAGCTTTAATTGCTAAAACATCATAAAAGATTATCCAAAATCATAAAGCATCTATAAGTACAATGAAAATTGGCTATATTGCGAGAAAAGCAGGAGAATGTGAACGGTGTAATTTATAATTTCTTCTTATACTCCACACCAATCAGATCGTCCGCATTGTAACTACTCTCTACGCAAGTTCGCTACCTCATCCTCATCTCATCCTCAGGAGTTGTTGACTTAAGAATGATTGCCAAGTGCGTATTGTTCATTGTACCGTTCAGAAGTCATTTGTGGGACTGAGTATACGCTTTTATAGTATGATTCCTAAGGTAATTTTGGACCAATGCATAAGTTTAAAGAATGTGTTAAAACACATTTATTGCAGCGAGGTTATTATACAATTGATGAATTTCTTAATGACAAGGTTGCTTGGAAGCATCCGGCTCCGCTTTCATCTCTCACAAGATAGAAAAATGAATTTTAAATTGTAAAATGTAAATTGTTAATGTTGGAAAAGAGCAACTGCTGAGTTTCTTGCCGGCTTCTTCTCGGTAGAATCTGCCTTCCGAACCGATGGTAGAGTCACTACACACAGACAGACTTGACGTTTCAAAAGTGCTTATATTAGGCCAACTTAAAATAAATGAATTTTGACTTTTGATTTTTTTTTAATTTACCTATGTCTTTGAATTCCGCTCAGTAACGCCTGCTTCTAGTCAATATTCATAAATCATCAATCACGTCTATTAGATCAGAATACAGTTGTCACCAACGATCCTTCCCAGGGTTATCGTACGAGGTGACTAGGGAATATAGCGGAGAACGGGCAGCAGGGTCCTCTGCACAGCGTCCGTCTGCACAACGTGTTGATTACATCAAAGTCAAAGGTCAAAGTCAAATATTTCTTTATTGAAATAGGCACATAGATGGCACTTTTGATGCGTACATTACATGTAAAATGTAAAATGTATGTCATAGGGAGAGGCCTTTAGCCCAGCGGTGGACTGTTACGGGCTATAGATAATGATGTTCATCACATTAACCCATTACCGACCCACTACAGAGCACGGGTCTCCTCCTACAATGAGAAGGGGTTAAGGCCGTAGTCCACCACGCTGGCCCAGTGCGGGTTGGTGGACTCCACACACCTTTGAGAACATTTTGAAGAAGTCTCAGGCATGCAGGTTTCCTCACGATGTTTTCCTATACCATTGAAGCAAGTGATATTTTTATTACTTGAAAAAAACGCACATATATTAGAAAAGTTATAGTAACTCGGCCCCCCGATGATGATGAACTGAAAAAAAAAGCTTAAATAATAATAATTATACACCCAGGTTGATGTATTTGCATTTGCATATGAAAAGAATTAAAAAAAAAAAGATTGCCTACTACGAGCGAGCGGCGGCCAATTTCACGCGTCATTAGCCCAACACGCGCAGTCATTCCGCGGTTACCCCACGTTCATACTAATATAAACCCTATCATCAAACAATAAGAAACGTTTTCGATTAACTTCATTTTCTTCTTGTGGTTTCAAGCACTTCGAACTAGAGTGAACTTTAATACTACTATCGTTAGATACAATTTCAAATAACTCTATCTCAATAAAACATTTAGAAGTGGCGTTTGTAAAATTCCAGGAACTTAAGAAGACGTTAAAAGTTAATAATTGATTTTATTAACATTACATAAACGTTTCCTTTGACGCTGTTTATGTTTATTCAATTGCCTAAAACCTTCATCACTTCAATACCTAGTAGGTAAATTTTATAATACACGAGCGGTGCCGCGTGACTAATAACGTGTACAATTTCAGATAATTATATAATTTCTGAAAAAAAAACAACTTACATTTTTACGACTCACCGAATCGCATCGCCCTCCCGTGCTATTTAGTTTCACTTGGCTTTCTGTCTGACTTTTTCTTGTTGCTCGGTTCCCGTAGTGTGATGATAAAAAGCTTCAGTAGTCATCATCGTCAATTTCAACACATGACTGGCCCACTACTCGGTTCAAATCTTTGCCAAGCTATAAAAGAAACCAAGAGCCTTAAAAAAGTATATCTCGTTTCCGCCACAGATAATAAAAACACTACCCGTTTCGCGGCAATTAATTTGATATTTCCCACTGAAAGTTTTAAAACTTCTTGTACAAATAATTTTGTTTCTAGCTACTTATAAATTCAGCAAATGGCTCTGAAACAAATTGAATGCGGGATTCCATTTAAATACTGGCAATCTCCATTCAATCTTATACCGGAAGTCCAAAAGAAACATATCTAAATACCAACAAATTGTATGAAGTGGCGAGATGAAAAAAAAAATTGAATCTTTTTCAGATTTTTGTTATCGTTATTTCATCTCATTCTTTTCCACATGATACATATTAAAATATATGGTATGTGCATATTCAACCAGGCAAAGCCACCTCTCTCTCACCCTTATTTAACTACTAGCAGACCAGCAGCAGCAGAGTATGAGTCAATCGAGAAGTTAGAATAGATCTGATGCTCATAATCATCGTGCTATGTACCTACTATTATTTTACGTGGTCTACTGAGTTATTAAGTTGTAATTATTTTAGTTGATATATACATACATCCATATATCGATCGTCACAAACTTTCGCATTTATAATATTAGTAGGATGGTACGCATGCATTCGATCGTTGTCCCATATTCCTTGCGACTTGCTGTTATTTGTGAAAAGTTACGAGTATGTCCATTATCTCCAAAAATATTCATCAGATCTTCATTAAAATTTTACAATGCAAGCTTCATAGTATACACTTTCAAATAAAAAAAGAATTATTGATATCGGTTCCAGTTTAACGGAGCTATAAAATAAAATTGATAAAAAGAATTATCCCATTTCCCGGAGGAAACTTATTGTTTATTGGGATAGAAAGTATACTATATGTTGACCCGGAATATCAGCTACCACCATACCAAATTTTATTTCAATTATAGGCTGCAGATGATGATAACGATCTACTATTATTACAGACAAAAATGTTAGGTCGAGGGCAATCGTTCGCTGCCACGTCAGCCTAACGACCGATATACAATTACCTACATATGTATCCATATTTATAAACTCCATTCATTGTTTATCCACATAAAGCATATGCGCGCAGTTATTAATTTTCGCAGCGCATTGCAGGTTTCATAACAAGAGTAGCCGCGTGACTAAATGAAAATAATTCACCGCCACTTGTCCAAACATTTTTGTTCCGAGCAGCCATTTTACTCCGAAAAGTTTTTCGTTTGCGTTTGCGTTTTTCATATTTTATACTACCAGTGGCGTGCATAGAGGGTATGCACAGGGTATGCAGATAATATAAAATGTAGAAAATCTGCAGTACGAGTTATTAATACTTTAGGGTAGGCTTTTTATTACTCTAACAAAGCCTATCTTTAAGTTTTTTAAAAGGCGTACTGGAGATTTTCTTCATTTAATAACATCTGTACACCCTGTGCATTGCCATGCACGCCTCTGTATAATAACCCTGGTCACAGGTAAAATATTATATGTAAATAATTTTTAGAAAAATGCCAAGTTTATTTATATACCGAGTTGTTAGCATTTTGACCTGTGGATATCGAGCTTATGATTCCCTTATGGTTCCCTTGGCGAAGAATATTAGGTATTTGATTTTATCTGTTAAAATTCTCAGTAGCGGTTCGGAATTAGGAAATAGGAGGTATTCGGCCCCGTACTCTAATAATCGCCCACCAGCCCGCATTGGAATAGCGTGGTGGGTTTATTCTCTAAAACCCTTCCACCTACACAACAGAAAGCTTTTAAACAGCAAAAGGTCGGCAAAGGGAAGATTATAACGAGTATACTTCGAACAGTGCGTGTTGCCAATAACGAGTTAGGTATGGCTTGGAAACGTAGCAGGTAACTATGGGTGTGCTGTAGGGCGTTCATTGAGTGGTAGTTATTTTAGATTTTGCGTTGAGATACGATGTCGTGTAGAAACCAACCAAATGGGGTTATGGGGTTTTAATAAAACTGCCCAACTGCTCAGTGCCTGATGAAGCAAGCGCGGGGTCCGTAGCAGATTCTTTATAAGAGCCCTTGATCTGCTATGGGTTCTTAAGTATAAAGTGGTTAAAATACAATACTATACTCAATACGTATCTTAAATACAATTCGTATTTGCTATCTATAGGTTACACTTTTGTGGGTAATTAATAGTTTGGTAAATTACTATAGGCGATGTCTGTGTGCGTGTGCGTGTGCGTGTACAGACACGCCGCTGACTGACTGACTGACTGACATCAGTCAGTTAGTCAGTCAGTCAGGCAGAGATAGAGTGGTATTAAATATGCGGGACCCCTTTCACGCAGGGCCCGTAGCAATTGCTACTCTTGCTGCGTGGTTAATCCGGAACTGCCGATTAGCGCAGTTTGCAGCGACCCTGCTTTTTGAGTCCAAGGCCGTGGGTTCGGTTCCCACATCTGGAAAATGTTTGTGTGATGAGCATGAATGTTTTTCAGTGTCTGGGTGTTTATATGTATATTATAAGTTTTTATGTGTTATATTCATAAACAATATTCATCAGCTATCTTAGTACCCATAACACAAGCTACGCTTACTTTGGGGCTAGACGGCGATGTGTGAATAGTCGTAGTGTATTTATTTATTATTATTATTTAACTGCAACTGCTGTGGAAAACCATCGGCTATAAAAAGAGCGACACTTCACAGGGCATTCAAGCACCTGCTGCCCAATACAACATGCTACCCTGTGTCCGTCATTTTGAGGTTGAGGTGCTTAGCTTCATATGCCTGTAATTACACCGGCAGTCACACCCCTCAGACCGGATCACTCCATTGCAACACTGCTGCGGCAGATATTATTGTCTGGTGGGATGCTTCGGCCTTGGCTAGTTACCCGACAAAGACGAGCCGCTTAGTGATTTAGTGTTCCGGTGCGATTTCGCGTAGGATCCGACTATCTAAGCAAAAAAAATAATAGACAAACCAATATACGCATTTCATTTATAACGTCACCTATACTAACGATAATACCTGCCTTATAATATTATCAGAGGAATAAGGCGGATCAATTTTGAAGTGGCGAGTGAGTCAGTGAGTGCTTATAGCTGATTAGATACTACCTTACGTAAACTGTATTAAGTAGTCTTGCAGTATGTAAATATCTATGTAAACTGTTACATCATCGCTTGGATATGAATAATGCGGATGTAGAACTGATGCCCGATTGAGTAACTTTTTCAATCAGTTGCTAACTGGTCGGATCGTGTTCGAAATACAGATATATTACGGCGAGCAAAAGTCTGGGGTGTCGAGGCATACTTGATGAGGCGGCTGCGGTGGTGTGAGCATGTCTCTCGCATGTCTGACGAAACAATTGCAAAGCGCATTTTCTACTCCGAACTGCAAGATGGCAAGCGGAAACAAAGCGGCCAGCCTCGGCGGTATAAAGATGTACTGAAGCGTCATATTAAGCAATGTTCCATTGTTCCGGCAAGATGGGAAACATTTACGAAAGACCGCTCACATTTGCAGCGCTTAGTGAA